>NC_056737.1:1452244360-1452441860 GCF_019279795.1 Protopterus annectens
TGCTTAGTCAAATACGTATGACTCTCTGGACTACTGCAAACTTTAAAAAATCTTTCTGAATGCTTTAATTTTATGTCTGAAACTTACAGAAAAAAAAGTTTAGACAAAATAGGAAAAAATGGAGAAAACAGTGTAATTTGATTTCATTGCAGACATAGGCACTTATTTTAATCAATGGGTGAGTAGAGGTAAAATTACCACTTTGGAAATGTTGCAATACCTTTTGATAAGATAAAACATTTAGTAGATTGCAAGAGAAGTTGTGAAATCTAGTTAATAAACTGGAATTATAACACTGCTGAGGAAAATGGCAAAAACTGTAACCATTAAATAGTAAGCAGGGCACAAATGCAAAACATGGTTTTGTATAGCACTACACATGAATATAAGGGAAAAACATGCATTCAACACCATAACAGTAGGTTTCTCAGGTAAAAGGGGAAGCCAGGAGTTCCTGTACATGGAAAGTTCTTAGGATTAAATTATCCACAGTAACCATAGAGGCCTAATACACTCCAAATGTCCTCAGAGTCAAGATGGTAAAACAAAAAAATGCATGAGAGAGCTAACAGTGGTAGCACCACAGTAGTGGTGGGCTGTCTTGAAACTGCAGCTGATCCAGATTATACAAGAGGCTGCATTGTTTCCTGACAGAGGTAATGAAATCAGTGCCACTGCTAGGAGGAATACTGCATCAGACATAACTGTTACAAAGCATCCATGTTTCAGAGAGGAACACCTGGACAGTTCGCCCCAATTAGGGTCAGAGAAAGATCTTTTCCTCAAATACTGTTGACCATGAGTCACATGGACTGGAAAGGGATTCAGAGAGAGAAGCAGATAGCCATGTTCGATGATATCCCAGCGGATTTCCTAATGGGCAATGACTTTGCTAACATATTTGTACATGCAATAAATGGAGATAATCACTTGGGAAAAGACTGAGGGGAAATTCAGCCAATGTCCACACCTCCAGTACAGGTTTGTCATGTTAGTCATATGGTTTCTTAAGGCCAAGAGGTAGCTTAATTAATTAGTAGCAACAAGCATGTGTGTAAGCACAGATGATAAAAAGTACAGGGCTTCCTTTGGAAGGGGTTACTTCAGCAGAAGAGATGGTTAGTGGTAACAAGCCTGAAACTGTGACACATACCTTGCCATACCAACCAGAACTAAGATGCTCTCCTCCAAAAAAGGAAGCCAATCTGGTGGTCCCCAGCCATCAATAAACTCTACAACAGAAGGAAGAAACTGCTGCAGAAAAAAAATGAAGTCACAAGACTGGAAAACCTCCCTTATCAGTCTCAACAAAAAGCTGAGATCCATTATCAAATCCTCTAAAGCCAGCTATGAAGGGAGAATTGTGGCTGACACCAAAAACAACCACAAAGCCTTCTATAGCTATATCAAAAACCTCAAAGACAATACCCATATTTGCTCTCAGTTATTGCACAATGGCACCTTCTATACTGAGCCAACAGATATAGCCAACATACTGGCCGGCAGATTCAGTGCCAACATCACCCCTCCCCACCACCAAGGGCCCTATCACAATACCAGAAGAAAGCCTGGTTCCCACCATTTTTGTGGCACACGTAAAAGCTGCATTGTCCAAAGCCAAGAATACAGCATCTATGGGACCTAATAATATTCCTGGCTGCATATTACATGAGTTACAAAATGAACTGGCACCACATCTGTGTTTTCTGTTCAATCACAGCCTTACCTCAGGCTATGTCACTAATGAATGACACACTGCTACAGTCAATCCGCTCAATAAAGGGGGAGCAATTACAGACCCTGGTAACTATCGCCCCATTAGCCTGATGAGTCTGGTATGCAAAGCTATGGAAAGCATCATCATGGACCTGCTTAACAAAGATATAGGCAATCTCCAAACTGTTGACCCCACACAGTTTGGCTTTGTTAAGGGGAGATCCTGCCTGCTGAACCTGGCTGATTTCTTCAGGGCAGTCACTAAGGCTGTGGATGAGGGTAAGGCAGTGCATACAGCCTACCTCAACCTGGTCAAGGCCTTTGATACCATTCCCCTTTCAGGTATCATTGATAAACTCAACAAACTAGGAATCAATCCTTACATCACTAGGTGGGTTGCAAATTGGCTCACAGACAGGATACGCACAGTGAAAGTTGTGGATTCCAAGTCAGACTGTCTACCAGTCATGAATGGAGTCCCACAGGGCTCAGTGCTGGGTTCTCTCCTGTTTGGCATCTACTTCTCAGAAGTCCAGGCCAACACATAAGGACTTTGGCTGACCAAGTTCGTTGATGACTGCAAGTTAGGAGACATTATCAACTCCCCAAGTGAGGAAGACATCCTACAAAAGGGCCTCTCTGAGACCAATGACTGGTGTTAGAACCATGGGCTGAAGCTTAATGCCAAACAAATGCATTATCATCCCTTTTGGAAAAAACTCAGTTCCCACGAATTACCACGTTGATGGGAGCCCACTGAACACTGAAGGGGCCATAAGAGATATGGGCACCCAGGTCAACAGCCACCTCACTTTCGATCATTACATTGCCACTGTGGTCAGAAAGTCCTTCTACGTGGCACAACTTATAACCAAAGGTTTTGCATCTAGGAAGAAAGTGGTCATCATCCCTCTCTACTCATCTCTCATTAGACCAATCATCGAATATAATGCCCCATTTGGCATGTACCTGACCAGACACCTACAACAGCTGGACAGGCCACAAAAGTACCTCACAAAAAGGATCCTAGGCCTTAAACACATGTCCTACATGGATAGACTCAAGAAATTTCAGTTATCCTCAGTCTCTTATCGTCTACTTAAAGGTGATCTCTGCTTGACTTACAAAGCCATGTCCAACCCAGCCCTACTTGAAATGCTACACCTAAAGAAATCCCAATCCCCCTACGACACATGTTCCAGAGATCACAAGCTCATTACCACAATTAACAGAACATGCTGGAGGGACAGTTTCATCTCCCAAAGACTGCCCATATTCTGGAATAAGCTTTCCATTCATGTCAAGCAGTGCACCTCTCTGGCCCCCTTCAAGAGAAATCTTGACGAGTGGATAGGTAACAGAAATTTCACTCCAGGGATCATTCCAGTTGCCCTATTGGATAGAGGCACTTTGAACTAACATCGAGTGGCATGGTGCCTGGGCAATTGTTTTAGGACTAGGCTTGTAAAGGCTCCAGGGCCATTGGCATAGTACACACCTATGAACTTGCAAAAAAAATAGACTTCCACTGAAGAAAAACAGTGGAGGATTACAAAGAGACAGAGTTACAGCAGGCACTGGTCCCAGATCCCACCTTCAGAACTTGAGGGAGGTAGCCAAGGAGGTTTCTGATTCTTAAGGACAGTGGAAAATACAGGGACAAAAGATTTCTCCAGATGTAGTGAAGCCATAAAGGATATCTGAAAAGAGTCTGCTATAACAGTTAATAGTCTCAAGGGCCTGCAGTCATCCACTTCTGGCCATTGTTCATAATATTTCTTTCTCAAGGTAAGAAATATATTTTGGTGGTGCAGAATATGCCTCTAGTTATACTACAGTGTTAGCTTTATCATCTTTTGAGGCAGAAAAGGTGATAACTGCTCAGTTAGGATATTTCAGCAGAGTGGGTTTCCCATGTAAAATACCAATAATCACAGAACCTTAACTTCATGTCAATCCTGCTGACTTGTTTGCAGAAGCACTACGGGGGTATTTATTGAAAACCACCGTTTATCATTCTGAAACAAATGGTTTTGTGAAGATGTTTATTTCTACTCTCAAGACCATGCTGAGAGCATTCACATACTGGTATAAGCAAGAGTATTAAATAGACCTGCCTCATCTTCTCGTTTGTATACACATATATAATTCAAGAACCCACAGCCCACCCCCACCATGCTCGCTTTGACCAACTATATGTTTACAGGGTGAAGGGGCCTCAGACTTAATTTGTGAGGAGTGTTAGGGTAAATGTATTTTCCACAAGTGTCTATTGTGACATAGGTGCTGAATTTCAGGATTAAACTTAGGGACCTCATGAGGTTTACAGAAACACACCTAGCCCAAGCACAATAATAGCAAAAGTTCTGACATGACAAAAACTACAGGAAATATAGTAAAGTCATTTCACAGTTGTAAGGAAAGTAAATTATATTTATTTATTTAAGTTTGATGATCGGGGAAGTCCACTGGGCCAAGAAGAGCCCGTTTTCAGTGGTGGCTCGGGGGGAAAAGCTCCACAATAATTGCAAGTTACATTTCACGTTACAAAAGGACATAGTTCATACAGCTAATTAAACATTTACAGATAAGCTCCATGATATTTGCAATAGGCTTGTCACAATCTTACAAAAATTACAAGGCATAATTCATTACAGAAATTTCAACATTTACATAAAGTGAATATTTTTGTTATAAACTCAATTGTAGGTTTAACATTTAAAAATATATAGCTACTAGCAATTAGTAGGTTAGGAAAATATTATGCATGGAGAGGGTAATAGTATCTTTGAGACTGGAGAGTATAGTACAATAGATATTAGAGAGAAAATTAGTTTTTAGTAGGGGAGGGATTGTTTTGGGTGGGATGAAGTAATAGTAGAGGTAGTTGGATAAGTCAGTGCAAGATGGAATAGGGGAGGGGTTTAAGTTGGAGCGTGGCAAGGGCATTCCCATTTGAAGGAAAGATGAGAGAGTAGCTGAGATTTGAAATTTGTATGGTTAGGTAGGTTGCGTAAGGTGCATGGGAAGAGAGTTCCACTGTTTAGCTAAGGAGTGGAACAGCAGTAGATAGCCAGGAGGTCATGTAGGTTTGTGGACCTGAAATAGATTTTGTTTTTTGGATCTGAGTGAGCGGTTGAGAATGTAAGGTTTTAAGGAAGTAGCAAGAGCTGGGCAGTTGTCAGGTTTAAAGCTGAGCTTGTGGGAAATGGTGAGTTGTAGGTAACTGAGGTAGTTGCGTAGTTCAAGCCAGTTGAGGATAAGGAGGGAGTGACAGTGGTGGGATGAGTTTTTTGAATTGGTCGCAAATTTGGAGATCTTGTGGTAGTAGGATACAAGTTTGGACCGAAGGTCAATATGGAGATTGGTGAAAATAGGGGCACCATACATAAGGGAGGGGAGCTGGAAGGTGGATGCAAGAGTTTGACGGGTAGAGGGGCTGTAGAGAAGACCTAACTTTTGGTGGATTTTCTTTATTGTGGAGTGGATGTGGGTGTCAAATTTTAGTTCTTCATCAATAAAGATGCCAAAAAGCTTGGTGTTGGGAACAAGGTCAAGGAGGGTGTTGTTTTGGCTCTGTATGGTGAATGTGGATTTGTCAATGGAGTTTTTGGTAGGGGAAAAAACATTAGTTTGGTTTTATTTGCATTTAGTGCCAGATGGTTAGACTGTATCCAGGTTTCTGTTTTGGAGAAGGCTAGTTGGGTTTTTGCTAGGAGCTTTGATGGGGAGAAGGCTTAGCAGATGATTGTTGAGACATCTGTATATTGGATGATATATGAGTCTGGGATGGATTGGTGAAAGTTGTCAATGAATAGTTTAAAGACAAGAGGGCCAAGGACAGAACCTTGTGGGACACCTGTAGGTGTGGGAAGGAAGGGGGAGGTTGAAGTTTTCTATTGGACAGCTTGTTGGCGGTTGGACAAGTAGCTGGAAAACCAGGCGATGGTGGTGGGAGAGAGCTGTAGGGTGGAGAGTTGGGATATAAGTAGGGTGTGTGAGATGGTGTCAAAGACCTTTGACAGATCTAGGAATAGTGTGGCTATGAACTTGCCTGAGTCAGGTTTGAGGTTTATGGCTTCAAGAAATGAAAGAAGGACAACCATGGTGCTGTAGCCAGGGCTGTGTTGGGTAGGGGAGAGGAGATTGTTTAGTGTTGGGTGTGCCATGAGTTGTGCTTGTATTGTTTTCTCTAGTATTTTAGAAAGAGGGGAAAGGATGGCAATAGGCCTGAAGTTGGTGGTATCAGTATTTGTGCCACCTTTGTGGAGGGGGATGATGTAAGCATGGCACCAGATAGAATGGACGTATGATTCTTGTATGTATCGATATATAAGAATAGAGATGGGATAGGCAATGCTGTCTGCAGATTGTTTGAGGAAGGTGGGTGGAAGGTTGTCGGGTGCATTGCAACAGGGTTTGAGTTTGAGGAGAAGTCTTTTTATAGTACTTGTGGGGATGGGCTTGAGGCAGAAGGATGTGGAGCAATTTTGATGATTGGGGTGGTAGTTGGGGTAGGAGAGGGTGGTGGTGGAGGAGGAGGGTGGGAAAGAGGCTGATAGTTTAGCTATGCAGTCTATGAAGAATGAGTTGAACTGGCTGGCTGTTTCAAGGTTGGAGAGTTTGGGTTCTGGGCAGGGTTTTTCTTTGTTGCCAGGATGCAGCATGGATGAGATGGAGTCCCAGACTTTTTTGGGATTTGTTGAGTGCAAGGACTGGAGTTTGGAGTAGTGGGCTTTGCGGTCTTTAATTATTAGTTTTTTGCGGACTTTCATAGTTGCTTATACTCTAGGATGATGTTAGGGTTTTTATGTTTTTGATATTGTTTCCATTATTTGTCCCTTTGGTGCAAGGCTAGTTTAGTATCTTTTCATAACCATAGGCAGGGTTTGGTTTTAATGCATTTGGTTTTGGGGGGGGGGGGGCTTGCTGATTGAGAAGGGTTAGAAATGAGTGGTTAAAGTAGGAAATGGCATCATCTAGAGGAAGGATTTTTAGAGAGGACTAGTCAGTATGCCTTAAGCATTTGGAGAAATTTAGAGGGTTGAAAGAGGAGAGGTTGCAGGTTTGGATGTAGTGGTGTTGCTTATGCAGTGGAGATGGTAGATGGTTGGCGAAGGCTGGTAGGTGATCGCTGAGAGGATCAAGTAATATTCCGGCTTTGATGATAAGGTTTGGGTGAGTTGTTAGGATCCAGTCAATGATGGTACCAGAGGTACCATCTTTATTTGGTCTGGTTGGAGATTGTATTAGTTGGGAGAAGTTGTATGGGTTGATTGTGTGGGACAGGGTTTCAGCGTTAATAGTATTCCAGTTGATGTTGGTATCACCAAGTATATAGGTTTCATTTTATATATTGGAGGAGAACCAGGACAGGATGTTTTCAAGAGTTTTGATATTATCACCAGGGGGAATATAGAGGGCAGTGAAACATATGGACTTGTGGTTGTTTATTTTTAGTAAACCTACTATAATTTCAGCATTGGCAAGCGTTGGTATTTTATTGGAGTAGGGAGTTATGGTAAGGGAGGTGGGATATATTATTTTAGCCAGGTTTCAGAAATGACGGTAATGTCGGGGTGGTTATGGGAGAGCCAGGCATGGAGGTTAGGGATTTTGTTTTTTAGCCTTTGGCATTAAGTGTTGTAAGGCGAATGGACTTTAAGTTTGTGGGTTGAGTGGAGGGTTTGGTGAGATTGATATTAGAGATGGGTCCGGGGTTGGGGTGGATGTCACCGGCTAGTGAGAGAGAGATATGTGGTGGAGTAGAAGAGTGAGGTAGTGTGTTGGGCAAGGGTAGCTTGGGTTGTGCGAGAGTAGTGATTTTCTGCAACCACATTTAAGAGGGGAGTACAGGGGGGTCGGGTTGTGAGCAGTTTTGATTTGAAGAAATAGATTGGGTTAAAGGTAAAGAGTTCATGTGAGATGGATAAGTATGATGGGAAGTGAGATTGATGGCAAGCTGTAGTGGATTGTGTGTGAGAGTTATGACAAGGGTTGGGAAAAGTGTAAGATAGGTAAGAGAAGAGAGAGAGACAGTAGGGCAAATGGGGCTATAGGGAGAGATGTTATGTAGAGCATTGTAGGAGGGGTGGATGTTTGGGGTGGTGTAGAACTACAGGTGGGTGAGGTTTGGCTTAGGTGTGTTGTGATTGGAGAGGTGTTGGGTGGGGAGGAGTCAGGGGATGTATAAAAGTACAGGTAGTGGAAGCGAGTGGGATTTGGGGGCAGGGTAGGTGAGAGGAGGGGGCCCGAAGGGCAAACGGAGTGGGTTACACCTTCCGGGAGGAGCAACAATCTCCAAACAGAAAACAGAAAAAAAATCAGTGAGAAAGTTAGCAACTACAGAAATAGGGCAGCCTATCATTTTGGTTTGAATGTTACCTTTCTGTTTGTTTTTATTATTTATGCACCTATGGGAGCTGCAGTTCACTGAGAAGTAGGGAAATAATGTAGTCATGCCAGGGGTTTTAGAAAGGGACATGCAGTAAGTGTACACCACTGAGGGATGCCCGTGGGACAGACAGAAACAGAGTGTAGTCAGGCAGAGGTTTTTAATATTTAAAGATGGCACCGCAGCACAGGGGAGGAATAAATAAACTCTCAAGAGGAAGAGGGAGGGAGTGAATAGACAGGATTGACAGGGCTTGGACAAAGCTGTGAGAAAACAGATTTGACAAGGCTAAGAAATGTACACTAGAATTATGTTAGGAGAACAAGAAAAGGGGGGAGTCTATGGACCAGGACTTGGAAAAAGCTGTGAGAAGAGAAAAACAATCAACCATCTAGCTCAGGTCAGTACCTAAAGGTGTCTGTTTACCTGTGTGAATTCAAAAGCAGATTTAGTAGAGCATCAGGGAAGTAGAATATAAAATAAATGTAAAGCTTTGGGAAACTGTATATATTTGTTACAATAAATGGAAGAATAAAATATAAGAATATAAAAGAAATGTGATATACATGATAAATAAAATACAAGAATATAAAATAAATGCAAAGCTTTGGAAAAATGTATATATTTGTTACAGCACCCCTGTTATGTGGTGAAGTTTCAAGCAAGAGGAATAAACACAAAATTACCCTGTCAATACATATCTCTCAACTGTCCCTGATTTTGTAGAATATCCCTGATTTTGCCACATATTTTTATGCAGCTAATCATAAAATGTTTAGTTTTCTGGTAAATTACAGAAGATAACAGTCAGTCAATAATGTTAGATATTAAAGTGTCATACTTCTTTTTGCTGAAAAAAATGTATGTTTGTGTACTCATGTTCTATTAACTTATTGAGTGGCTTACCTTTGCCACCCGCCACCCACCCAGTACCACATTATTTTTAGTTTTGTCCCAAATTCATGAGCAAAGAAGTTAAGAGATACATGCCAATTTGTTGAAACCATGCTGTGTTTAAGAGATACCAGTGTTTACTATATGTAATGAGTTACAAGAGGAATCACAGATGAACCTGTTGGTAAATCTCCTCAGTAAGGTCCAAATCAACACCTTGGTAGATTAGCTTTGCTGTAGCTTCTGCTATTCCCTACACAGGTTCAAGAAATCTGAGAAGGGGGTACAAGAGCTTGGAGACGTGTTCACAGTTAAGCCAGAGAGAACCCAACTAGGAGAACACTGTATGGACACAGAAACCTGGAACAGAAATACAGAAAACATGCCATAGTAAATACATTCATTTTTATATTGTGTAATTCTGAATGTTTAGAGCTGTATTTCAGACATTTTAACTGTACCCCAAGATGAAGTGTTACATTTCCTTTCCTGTTATTGTTAAACAGCAAAGCAGCTGGCATATGTTTCCTCTCTGTCTTAGGCAAATTCTAAAACTGTATTGTTAAATTAAATTAAGGGAGGAAATAGCTGTATGGGCTATTAAAGATAGCATTAAGAAAACAATGTAAAGAGGTCAGAGGGGCTTATGCCATAACTTATCCTGATGAAGTTTTTTCAGATACAGAAGTTCACTGAGTATAACCATAAGGTGGCAAACAGATTTCAAGACATGAGTGGATTCAGCTTTCCTTATTTAGTAAAAGAACAATGATATGCTCACATACATGTGCTTTTCATGTGAAAGCATGAGGGTAGTTTTGCAAAAGTTCTGTGAGATCATGTTAGACAATTCTTGGCCTGCCTCTCGAGCTTTGATTTGAAATAAATATTATATTTGTATAGCCAGACATTTTGTCTGTTTTTCTTTGCATTATTTCTTACCTTTACACATGGTGCAGTGGCTGGATTTGAACCAGAGGTATCGGCAGCAGCTAGTTGTCCTAACTGCAGAAAGTTTCCAGATGAAAAGGGACCCATGACGAGTAAGTGTTTTAGATTACACCTCAGGTTTCTTTTGTACTTTGATTCTCAGGCTGCTGTTCTTATTTGTCTGTACAAATACCAAAAGCAAATGGGCATTAGAGTTTAAGGCTTAAGGATTTTGTCAGAGCTTACCTGAAACAAAAAAAAGGAAATATGGAAGAAATATATATCTGCATGCAGTCATGGTTTTACACATGCAAGTGCAGCATTAGTGCTGCATGTATTAAGGCAAATTCTTAGCAGGATGGTTCCGCTGTAAGGCAGAGAGGACTTTGCCATAGCTGTTTCTCTGTGAGAGTAAGAGTGAGAATGATGAATAATGGGAGGTAAGGGAAGTAAGATTCCTACCCTTCTAAGGGTATCCCAGCATGCTATATGCATAATCATTATGGAGCATTAAGTTGTCAGTATTTAGCTAAGTGGTATGACATTCTGCTCTACAATTTCCACAAATTGGAATTTTGATCACTCTAAAATCATTAATTTAAGAGAAAATTTAGAGAAAAATGAATCAAAATAAAGATAGATCAATGGAATGATTTTAATGTTTGGTATAGTGAAGCCTTTAAAAGAGCAAAGGGAAATTATGTAAGTTAAAAGATACAAACCAGAAACTGCTGCAACAAGTAAAAGATCTTAAGACCGTGACAGGGAAAGGAATATGGTATTTCTGAACCCAGTAATATCTAGAAACCTGTATTTGGCCAGAGAGAGGATACCTCCGAAGATGATAATCCACTTTTGTCCCCTCTGCCTGCTTTCTTTGGAACTGACATTAGTCCACCTCCTACAGCCCTTACTGCTGATAGAATTAGTCCCAAGAAAGAGTAGCAGAAAAAAGGGGACAGAAGAATAAAGCAGATAGGAGACATGAAAAGATATGACAGAGAAACACTCTGATAATATATATTTTAAATGCTTTAAAGCACAATAGGAGAAACATAAAATTAATGAGGGAACTAGCAGTGAAATTCTCTCTCTTTCTCTTTCCCGTTTACACACTATGTGGTACATCGGGCAATGAGCACCTTTCAGCGCTTGTTGTTTCTGTATCAGTTATGGGTTTTACGGGTTCAGTTTGCTAGCCAAAGGCCCAACCCTCCTTGAAGAATGCAACACACACATTCACTGACACACACTCACACCTAGGACCAGTTTAGAGTGTCCAGACCACCTACTACATGTCTTTGGAATATGGGAGGAAACCAGAGCACATGGCAGAAACACACTATAATGCAGGGACAACATGCAGACTCCACACAGAGGGCACCGAGAATCAAACCGGAGAACCTCTTGCTGTAAGGTGACAACACTAACCACTACACCATTATACTACCTAGCAGTGAAATTAGTGGCAAAGAAAAAGAAGTTATAACACAGGCAACCTTTATACAAATCTGAACAGGTAGAGGAGGTATATCCATCGGACCCTAAATCTTACACCATATAGTTAAAGATTTTCCTAAAATAAAAGAAGACCCTGTGAAACTTAGTGAAGAAATGAAACTAATATTGAATGCTATGACCTAAGACTGGCAGACTTGTATCAGTTATTGAAAGTAGTAGTTACTCCTGAAATTTATGGAAAACTGGCTAAGGAAGCAGGGATAGGTCCAAAAGCTAGAATATGGGACATTGTTTAAATCCGCAGAAAGTACTCTGGCTGTGCAAGACTTCAGTGCCTGCCACACATTTAGACCATCAACTGCACAGACAAGGACAAAAGGTGGATAAGCGTTAATTTATATTAGCAACAAGCATAACTCTACTTTGGTTAAACTGGACGATGGTTTGGAATTTATCCACATGGAAATCACCAAAGACAAAGTCCCATATCATATCCTAGCAAACTATAGGTCACTCTGTATGTCCCTAAAATCTCCTACCTTGTACCTAGATTTAATGGAGAGGCAGCATTAAATTGAATACCCTTTTCATGGTAGACTTTTAAGTACTCCTCTATGGACTGAGAAACATTCGCTGCCACATATTCATGGATACAATGATTCCTGAACTTTATTAACACAAATAGACTTGACCAGATAGTGCGTTCACCCACCAGAGGTTCAAACTTACTGGAACTGGTGCTGCACACCCCCCCAAGTATCATGTCCTCACTGGTGGTTGGACCACAAAGCTGTCTCCTTCAAAATAAAAATAAAAATCAACTTGGTAACCCTAGCAAACCCTGTAACAGTTAGGAACTGTTCCAAAGCAAACTACATACAATTAAGCAATAGTTTATCAAAATTCAGTGCCTTCCCAACCCAAGTTCACAGCAATCTATGCGGAATTGTTCACTGAGACCCTGTACAACAATGTAAATGGCTGTATTGAGGCTGCTGTACCTTATAAAAGTAAGGTCAAAATAAACTCTAAAAACAAACCACACTGGTAGAATCCTAACCTTAATAGGGTATATAACAAAAGGAAAAATGTCATGGCTAAAATCAGGAAAACCAATTCCCATAATGATAGGAGATCTCTAATTCAACTAAACAGGAATCTAAGAGGACTAATTAAGTCAAATAAGGCCAGTTAGGAGGTCAGGATTGCCTAGCAGGCTTTAGACAACTACAAGGCCTTCTACTGCTGTGTTCAAAACCTCAAATTCAGCACACATCAATGTGCTGAACTGGTGGTCAATGGTGCATCTTTCTCTGAGCAGAGTGACATATCAAATTTGCTGGCTGGCAAATTCAGCTCACTGAAATACCTACTAGCATACCCCCCCCCCCCCAACTATTAACAGAGAGCAGGTGCTGGCTGTGCTTGCTAAGGCCAAAAACACAGCTGCAGTGGGCCTCAGCAAAATCCTAGAATCCCTCCTAAATAACATGAAACATGACCTCTCAGGACTATTTGAGTCACTTTTCAACTATAGCTTCAAAACAGGCTTTATACAATAAGAATGGAGGACTGCAACGGTTATCCCACTTCAAAAGAGTGAACCATCAACTGACTCCAGAAATTATAGACCTAATAGTCTGATTAGTCTAATATGCAAAGCAATGGAACAAATTATCATGGAAAAGATCAACAAGACATAGACAACCTTTAGACCCCAGACTCAACCCAGTTTGGCTTTGTCAAGGGAAGGTCATACCTACTAAACCTGGTGAACTTCTTTGAGAAGGTCATCAAGGCAATGGATGGGGGAAATGGTGAATTCCACCTACTTGGACCTAGCAAAGGAATTTGCTACAATACCCCACTTGGGTATAGTTGACAAACTCACCAAAATGGGTAAACACTCCTATGTAACTTGCTGTATTGCCACCTGGCTCACAGACAGAACCCAGGAAGTCAATATTGGTGAGACCACCTCCACTAAGAGACCAGTCACCAGCAGGATACATCAGGGCTCCATGCTGGGACCACTCCTATTTGGCATCTTCTTCTCTGAGGTAAAGGCTAATGTCAAGGGCCTTTAGCTGACCAAGTTTGCAGGTTACGGGAAATTGGGAGCTATCATAGATTCCCACATGACACAAACATATTACAAGAAGGTCTAAGACAGACAAATGACTGGTGCCAAAGTCATGGATCAAAATTCAATGCTAAGAAACCCATGGTAGTGTATTTTGGAAAAACTGCCATCCAGGGCTAATTAATCCATCGATACAACACCCCTAAGAGTTGACCTGGTAGTCAAGGATCTGGAAACATATTTTGACAGTAACCTGGCCTTTGACCAAGGACAAGCACAAGGTATTCTTTAGATATGTCTGCAGCCTTAAAGGCAACACACAATTGTGTGCAGAGCTCCTTGTTAATGGTGTCACCTATACTGAGCTAAAAGATATAGCAAGCCTACTGGCTGACAAATTCATCTCCAACTTTACCACTCTCTCCCCTTCAACCTTCCCTCAGGAAATACCATCAAATATAACTCCCCCTGCTTTTACTAGGGAACAGCTCTTTAATGCTCTCTGTAAGGCTAAGAACTCTGAGTCAATGGGCACAGACAATATCCCACAATGCCTTCTAAATAGCATGAAACATGACCTATCAGGACCTCTGGATTTGCTATTTAACTGTAGCCTCCAAACAGGCTTCATGCCTCATGAACCGAGAACAGCAAAAGCCATCCATCTGCACAAATGAGGTCCATCTACAGACCCTGGAAGCTATAGACCAATACGTCTCAATAGTCTCATATAGAAAGCTATGGAAAGAATTATCATGGAAATGATCAGTAAGGTCATAGGAAACCTCCAGACATGCCTACTCAATCTGGTGGACTTCTTTGAGAAAGTCACCATAGCAATGGATGAAAGCATAATGGTTCACACTGCCTACCTTGACCTGACTAAGGCATGTTGACAAAGTCACAAGGTTGGGTACAAACCCTTATGTCACTTGGTAGATAGCCAGCTGGCTCACAGACAGGACCCAGGAAGCTAGAATTGGGGAGTCCACCTCTACAAAGAGGCTAGTCGCAAGTGGAGTCCCTCAGTGATTGGTCTTGGGTCTGCTCCTTTTTGGCATTTACTTCTCTGAAGCCAAGGCCAATGTCAGTGACCTCTGGTTGACTTAATTTTCAGATTATTGTAAATTAGGACCAGTCATAGAATCTCTCACTGACACAAATATTCTCCAGGAAGGGCTGACACAGACAAATAACTGGTTTCAGAGCAATGGACTAAAATAAATGCCAAGAAATGCATAATAGTGTCCTTTGAGAAGTCATCTGCCCTGGTAACTATCGTATTGACAACACATTCCTAAGAGTTGACCCAGTAGTCAGGGGCTTGGGAACAGACACAGACAGTAATCTAGCCTTTGACCATCATGTGTCTACAGTAGTGAGCAAATCATTCTATGTTGTGCAACTTATAAACAGAGATATGTCATCCAGGTCCAAAGAAGTTATTGCTCTACTGTATTCAGCATTCATGAGACCTATAATTGAGAACAATGCTCCCTCTGGTATGTACTTACCAGACATATCCAACAACTGGAATGTCCATAGAGGTTCCTTACTAAAAGAATACAGAGCATGAGTAGCATGTCCTATGCAGACTGCCTCAAGGCCCTATCCTTGTATTCTGTCTCCTACAGACTGTTGAAGAGAGATCTATGTCTGGTATACAAGGCATTGTCAGACCCCACACTGATAGACTTCCTGCATATGCGCAAAACAAACAGCCTACTGTCATATAAATAGGACCTGCTGGAGAGACAGGTATATATCACAGAGACTACCCCTTCTGTGAAACAGGGTCCCCATCAATGTGAAGCAGAGTTTCTCCCTAATCCAATTCAAGTGTAACTAGGACAAATGGATGGGGAACAGGAAATTCATCTCTAGTTTGGCACCTCTGTCTCTAATGGACACACATAGCATGTAAATGGTCAGTCTCCCAGGCCCCTGCTTGTAAATGTTTCATCTCCCAGACTCCTACTTACATTTATCAAGGATACCAGAACTTGTCAAAGAATTGGGATGCATGGCTAGACTTAAAAATGCCCTTGTGGTCATTAGCCTAGTAAACACCTATGAACCTATAAACCAACACATGGTCAAAGTAGTAAGAAAATTATTCTATGTCACCCAATCAGAAATTCACCCCAGGTCTGGCCCCATGTCTCTGATAGACAGAGGCAGACAGTAATACCCAAACTTATATACCCCCTCACACATAAGCTCTATAAACTTCCTAACTAACATACCCCATCCTAATAAAAAACCATGATACATGAAGACATAATTGGGTTGGATTGCACAGCCAAACTTATAAAGGCCCTGGTAGTAGCTAGTCTAGTATATGCCTATGAACCTATGAGCCTATAAGAGGCAATGAGTATGAACGGATGAGAGAAAAAAGGGAAGCACTGCTTGAGGCAGCATTAGAGGTAATCAGTAAGGTGTACCCTAAAAAGACAGATTAGACTAAACTAACTGGCTGCAAGCAAAATAAAGGTTAATCTCTGATATATTACTTAGAGAGATTTAAATTAGTATTTTAGAGGTATTCTGGCCTTGACGATCCTGTGCAAACAGCAACGGCAGCAGTGGGATCTGCTTTTGTGCAAGATTTGCAGCCTCAGGTTCAGGCTGCCCTGAAAAAGATACTCCTTAATTGACTAGGAGAAACACTAGAAAATGTACAGAAGTATGCTGAACATTGCAGTGAGAACAAAGAAAAAAAGGACGGTAGCAGAAGACCTTACTGATTTGCAAATCAGAAGTTATGAAAGGAGGGGAAATAAGGAAAGAGGTAGAGGAAGGTTTTAAAGTAAGAGGTGGCAAATATCGCCACAATGTACACAGCAGAATGCTAGCGGACAGAGGCAGGTTCAAATTATTGGACCTTGTCCATTCTCTGCTAATGAACTCTGTTTCAACTGTACTAGGACTGGGCACTAGAGAGGAGAATGTCCTTATAGACAGAGGCAACAGGAGAACTGGTGCACCTGGCAACTGGACTACAGTAATACTGCCCTCCCACCCCCAACTGCACAGACTCAGAGAAGTCAGGAAGATCCATACGGACAACAGTCAGGCAAGGGGAAATGAGGTAAGCCTAAATACATTAGTACTGATAAATCAACCCATTTTTAATTATTACAAGTGCCACTATGTCTGTACTTGAAGTGAGTTCAACTACCCTTATATAGACAGAAAGTAAAAGCAATATGCATGAGTAATGTTCCTGGTGTTTATCCTGTGTCACTGTCTATGCCTGTGTCCTTAAGTCCCATTGAAGAAATACATGCTTCGTTGTTAAGTACCATAACTCTGGTAAATTTAATGGAAATGGATCTGTTATGTAAACCGGATGTACCATCTATTGTACCCCTGAGGGAGTGTATGGATGTCCCTAGTGAGGCACAAGGGGAGGTTTTAGCAGTATTAAATACAGAAGATGAAACACCAAATATCTTGGCTTCAGCCAGATGAGGAACTACTGCAACAGTTACCCAACAGTATATAAGCACAGCATTCTAATGAGATAGGACAGTTAAAATCTACAAAACCAGAAGGAATTCAACTAGACTCAAACCACTTTCCAAAGTATTGAAATATGCCCTGAAGACACTAACTTAAGATGGAATCTCTTTTATAGCAAGGAATAATTGTCCCTACTAGAAGCTGTTGTATCACTCCCATATCTCTGTTCAAAAAGCCTGGCCAAAATACTTACAGGTTTGTGCAGGATGTGAGAGATGTAAATAAGGTAGCACTTTCCACTTATCCAGTTGTCCCTAACCCAGCAACTATTCTTAGCTGTACCCCACTATGGGTACTTATTTCTCTGTTATCAATATGTATTCTGCTTTCTTTTCTGCATCTGTACACCCTGGCAGTTAGTATCTGTTTGCTTTTGTATATAAAGGACAACAGTACATCTAGACAAGGCTACCTCAGGGATATACTGAATCTGTGTACATATTTTCACAAACCTTAAAGAGAGACTTGGAAGATGTACCATTTCCCCACCAATCACTAATAGTGCAATATACAGATGATTTACTTTTAGCATCGGACACACTGCAGCATTGCCAACAGAATGTTATTTCCTGTTGAATAAACTAGCAGAGAAAGGATATAAAATGTCAAGAGAAAATCTCCAGCTTTGTGCACCAAAGGTAAAATATCTGAGTCATGTAATATCACAAGGAAATAGACAAATATTACCTTCATGTGTCAAGGCAGTAGCTAAACCTCCACTTCCAGTCCCCTTAACAGCTTAGTTTTTTTCTTAGGCATGGAAGGGTATTGTATGCAGTGGTTCATAGGTTGGTACTAGGCTATCGGCCCTAGAGCCTATACAAGCCTAGCCATAACAATTCCCTGGCTATTTCTTCCCACAGTCTTTACTTTCCTGGACCCCTGTCTAGCAAGGTGACTGATGTGATCCATGGGATGACTTTCCTATCTCCCATCCAATCATCAAGGTTCCTTTTGAAGAGGTCCAAAGAGGTGATCTGCTTGACATGTATGGGCAGTCTATTCCAGAGTCTGGGGAGTCTCTGGGTCAGGAACCTATCCCTTCATCATGTTTTGTTTATTGTGATGACAAGGTTTAGATCCCTGGAGCATATGGCTCTGAGGGATTGGGATTTCTTTAAGTGTAGCATGTCCAACAGCTCTGGGCTTGACATGGCCTTGTATGTTAAGCAGAGATCGCCTCTGAGTAGACGATATGCAACAGAGTATAGATGGAGTTTTTTTAAATGGCTCAGCATAGGGCATCTGCTTTAGGCCTGTGAATCTTTTAGTGAGGTATTTCTGCGGCCGTTCCAGTTGTTGCAGATGTCTTGATGGATTTCAAATTGTACAGAGTTAGCAAAGCCATTGACAAACCTTCTTCTTCTCCTTTCAGCTTTTCCTGCTAGGAGTCATCACAGTGGAACAACAGCCTGCAGAAAGATTGGCAGTGGAGTTTTACAGTGTCAAGTTGCCAGCCCAGCAGCCAACCTTCAACAGAAGGTCCCCCCACACACAAACACACACACACACACACACACACACACACACACACACACACACACACACACACACACACACACACACACACTAAGTGCCAATTTAGAGTGTCCAATCCACCTGCAGCATGTCTTTGGAAAGTGGGAGCAAACCAGAGCACCCAGAGGAAACCCACGAGACCAAAGGGAGGACATGCAGAATCTGCAGTCTACACAGAAGGCACCCCATACAAGAATCAAACCAGAGAGGCTCTTGCTGTGAGGCAGCAATGCTAACCACTGTGTCACCACACCTGCCTGCTAAAGCAAAATACACCAGAACCCCTGCCATGAGAAAACCCATCATCATCATCAACCCTCTTTTTTTTGCATTTTCTACATGGAGTTAGGGTGTCATGTTAATTTTTGCTATCTCTGTCTGTTAAATTCCTCTCTACTACCTTCTTTGACACTCATGCCTGACTGTCACAGGTCTTCTCTCACTCAATCCATTCACCTCTTTGCTAAGCATTCTCATTTATTCTTGGCTTCTTTCTGTTTGTTCCATGTCTTCTTCAGCAGATTGCCATGGGGTGAAATTAAGGAAAAAATCATTTATTCTGTTAAAGCAAGCTTTAACAAATGCTCCTGCTTTAGGTCTACCAGATTACATAAAGTCATTTATGCTTTACTGCTATGACAAAAGTCGGTTTGCAGCAAGAGTGCTTATGCAAAAACATGGGGAAACCACAAACCTTAGCTTGTTACAGCATGATATTGCATCCAGTGGCAGAAGGATTGCCAGCTTGCATGAGAACAGTTGCTGCAGTTGTCCTGTTGGTAGTACATTCTGCTCCAATTGTCCTATGACACAAACTTATAATTGAATTACCCCATGCAAACAAAAACCCAGCATTTCTCTCCTTCAAAGCTGACAAAATATGAGTTGTTGCTGATTTCAGACCCAACTTTCACAATTGTTCTGTGTCCAGTTTTGAACCCTGCATTTCTGCTACCAACTGCAGAGAAGAGAGAGCCACATTATTGTAGTACTGTTACTAGCCATTTGCTTTATCATAGAAAAGACCTGACTGATGTTTCAATTCAAATGCTCTTTGTGGATAGATCCTGTGGCATGAATGAAAAAGGATGTCTGGTTATGGGAACTGTTGCATGTACTGAAAGTGCTGTGATGATACAAATGATACAAGAAAAGCTTAAAGGGGTCACTTCGATTCAAGTTGCTGAACTGATAGCACTTGCTAAGGCAAAGCAGTGAACATGTATACAAACAGCATATATGCATTTGTGTTGAGATATGACAGAAGATTTGACCCTAACTATCCAGGCCTGACTTATCCTTGGTAACAAAATTCATTTAAGGATATTTCTTGGGACAGTGGGATATCACAGAACACTTGACCTTTACTATCCAGGCCTAGCTTATCCATGGTACCAAAAAGCAGGTAAGGATATTCCTTGGGACAGTGTGGAATATCACAGAAGGTTTGACCCTTACTCACAGACCTTACTTAAAAAAAAAAAAAAAAACAAATAGATAATTTTATCTGGACATTGGCTTGTCAGCAGGCTTTTCAGAAAACTCATGGAAGCCTTAAATAAACTCTCTGTACTATGTAGTCCTGATTATGGCCATGCAGGTAGATGCTTCAAACGACAGACTGTGTCTGTACATAGCCAGATATTTTCAGAGGAAGAATATCACCCAGTGTTATATTTTAATCATAGTCTCCAGCCAAAGGAAAAATCATATGCAGCTGTGTAGAAGGAAACTCTGCAAACAGTCTGAGTTCTCCAAAAGTTTCGTCCCCATCTATATGGTAGAATATTAACATTAGTTACAGATCATAATACCTTTAAATGGTTACGCAGAGCTCATGTCAAAATGGAAAGTTTATTTGACAGAATTTGGGTTACTGCCCTACTATATGACCACCTACTACAACAGTGTTATCAGTAACACAATTTCTGAGCTGTTAATGAGCTTCTTCCTGTGCCCAAAGTAGGTTTTGACTACTTCCACCTTCATTGGCCTAATGAGTAATTCTGAGTAAGTTACTTAACCAAACAATGTGCCCAGTTCACTCCTGAAAAGGGGCAGTTTGTCCACTGAGATTGCCTGATCACTAAATGGATAATTAAAAAAAACGCCTTGAAAAGAGGAACAATGTTGAGTTATGGTGTGTTGCATTACAACATAAGCTAATAACAATCACTAGCAGAGAGGGGGCACTCCCTTAGAATGCATTTAACTGGACAAGCCCAGTCATTAAATGAATGAACTGGGTGAGTGTTTCATCTTAACTGGAAGCTTTTTGAAGTAGCCCTCCACACACACTTTTAATCAATGTGAACAATCCAGATCTGGTGATGGGACATCCCAGAAAGATTTGAAGAAGTGCTAAATACATAAACTAATGCTAATAATGTATGTGGTATGTAGGAACAGTTTAAAATATGGCACATTTTGTAGAGATTTCACTGCATAAATGGTACATTTTTTTACATTTCTTAATATTTTTAGTAAATTCTTGTTTGTTCAAGGTTCTTATAAATATCAGTCTATCACTCTGCTAACTCAGATTGGTTAAAAAAAGTGTTCTCAAGAACATAGCTGTATTGTGCAAGCAAGTCAGGTTAAATGAAAATATAAATTAAAAATACATGTTGCAGTTATACATTTAAGCATGACAGCCGTATTACAAGTTCTTAACTTATAATTAGGCATCACACTTACTAAATGTGCTCTCATGTTCGAAATGCACTGTTGGCATTTCGGAGGTTGCCGGTGCTTTAAATAGGATATTCTTTTAACTCCTACACTGTTGGGAGTATCACCTATTTGTTAAAGTAACAAGCTGCAAAGAACCTGCATCCTGCAAGCCTGCATTTGACATCTAGTTTTCACTATTTCCACTTAAATACAGTGTGACTCACAGCAAATCTCTTAATTAGGCCAATACTCCTATGACTTAAACTTTTAAACAGAAAGTTACATCTGAAAAAATAAAATAAATAAATAAATACATAAAATAAATGGATGGATGCTTAAAGAAAAGACTGCAACATTTTCCAGAAGAGGATTTCAATTCTATAATATTTTATAGGGTATTTCTGCACAAGCTGCAGGACTGTAAAAGAAATGCAGTTTGTGTCTACAGTTCCACCCAAGAGAGTTTTCTTACTATGTTTTCTGGAACGATTTTATTCAGTTTAATATAGCAAAGTGTAATTGAAGTATTAGTGGTTCATTGCTTTTTATTTATTTATTTTTTTCTAACACAGTCCATTTATTTCAACAGTTTAACCTAGTGGCAGATTGAATAATTATAATCTTAAAAGTTGCCGTAACTAAACACTGAAGAAATATTAAAATCCAAACTGCTTCATCAGCCTGGAATTATTGTGAATGTTTCTGTTAGAGAATACAGGTTCTTCTTAATTCCTTATAAGAAAATTATAAGTTATCCCTTGCTAGAGTTAGAAAACGAAAGATGGCTGTAATAATAGTACACTGTACACTGCACCAAAGCCAGTTTTAATTTAAATATCTTAGCATAATGAACATCATTCCATCTTTATCACAAGAGAAATGAGGTATGCAGAACTGTATTAAAAGCCAATGGGCATCAAAATATGGTAGCATCTGTTTTATTTTCCACTCAATAACCACAGATCTCATAAAGCCTCATTGCATTTTGTTCCAAGTTCTTCACAAACCATTCCAGCTAGATTACTGTTATAACAGTACAGATGCTTAACAGTTTTCCTAACAATTTAGGTACTTTATAAGTATACTTTACGAATTATATATTTTAAAAGCCTTCTGTTTTTTATGTTCAAGTCCTTTGGAAATCCACATATGATTTATATCTTAAATATAGCCCATCCTTCCTATTTATAAAAATATAATATGTAAAATATATGACTTTATTTATCTTTGCACATTATTCACTGTCATAAACAGCTGATGGATTTATGTTATGATGTCTTCTGTCAAAGCTTTGATAGGTTCCTGTAGCATGTGTCAAGGCATTTGTTAAAAGTTTTTGCATAATATGTAATGAGTTCTTGATGACCAAGTGATATTCATTTTTTTTAAATGGCATGATAAGTAATCATTTTCTATAGCGTTTTTTACACAGTTTAAACAAGACTTGAGGAGCGTACCTTGGTTTGATTGTGGATACCCAGGCAGGGCTGTCCTTAGGTAAACTGGCACCCTAGATGAAAAGGCTTTATGGGAAACTCCCCACCCCAAACACACTGCCCAACACATCTTGGCCTACTCACACTATGTGCATTACTGTTTTCTTCCTATTTCTCACAGTTTGCCTTACTCTTCATTTTTATCCTACAGTTATTCATAAATTCGATATCTAAGAAAGACTGTTCTCTGATAACTGTGAAGGAAACATCTGCATTAAACTTTGGGTTCTAGATGCTTTGAGGTACATATTCGAATTCCTTAAATAACATTTTCACCCAATGACTGCCTGAATAAAGACCATGATCAAAGACAGGAATTTAGTCTTACTTTTAAACGTTGTATTTTATTGCATCCTTCCAGCTCACCCTAATTGACCAAGACTACAGTGTAATAAATATAGTGGATTAAGCCACGGGTCTGGGGGCCACTAGGCATCCTGAAACCATTGCATTTTAAGATGCTCTGTGATACATTTGTAGATTTTTTTTTTTTATCTTTTTTTCATTCAGTGGTTACCTGAACAAAAACATGATCAAAAAAGAAAAGGGTCCATGACTTTGTATTTTTCCTGCATCCTTTCATCACATTCTAACTGACCGAGACTAGAGTGTAATAACTGCAATCGATTAAGATAGGAATCTGGGGGCCATTAGGCCCTGAGATGCTATTATATTCTGAGATGCTCTAAATACATTTTTAGAGGTTTTTAAACAACCTTTTCATGTAAAAATGTCCTGAATGAAAACCATGACTAAGGAAAGAAATTCAGGCTTACTCTTCAACTTTTCTTTTTCCTAACACTACACTGTAATAGCTAAATTAAGTTGGAATGCTGCAAGGCACATATGAGCCTTTGGGTTATAAATGCTTAACATGCACTTTAAAGCTTTTTTCTAACTTTTTGATCCAGTGATGGCCTGAACAAAAATCATGCATATAAAAAAGAAATTCAGTCTTACTTGTTTTTTATTTCAAGGATGAAATAAGATATATCCAAATTTTAATGCTCATTGCAGCCCAAACACTAGTTCACAATAAAAAAAAAAAAAAAAATAAATAAACTGAGAAAACTACTGTTTGTGAAGATAAATACATAACACTAGCTCACAATAAACTGAGAAAATTAATGTTTGTGAAGATAAATATATAAGTAGTCATTTTCTGTATATCCCCCTATGGTATTAAATTAGGATTAAAATTAAGGCACAAATGCCCAGTTATATGTTTCAAGATGCTCCTGTCATGTTTATATACATCATGCCTCCTCACCCCCTATCCCCAAAGGGCAATTATGTTCTTTATACTATTCTGATATAAGACTTGGACAAAAACTAAAAAACACAAAAAATAACATATTTGCTGTTACACATATATAAACAACATGCTTATTTACTCTACCCCAAAATATACATATATACGCATCAGTTGTCTGATTTTGAGGAAAATGAAAAAAAAAATTACAATAATGTTTCCAGCTTGTTACTTCTAGAGAGTACAATGCTGATATATAAGCTACAGTGATCCTCGGACGTTTGTGAGGAAAATTAAGGAAATAATGATCACACTGTTCCCGGCCCAAGACAAGACATAGTTACCTCTGAGGTTTGGGAGGAATGTTGAAGAAATAATGACATTGTTTTCATTCCTCACAGACAAGTACAGCAATCTTCTATTCCATGTACACCTATGAGCAGGGCTAGTTTTAAACCTGGCTGGGTTCGGGGTAGAGGCAATTGCTAAGCCCATATCAAAATGCACTTATACTGCCTTGATGTGGGGGGGCGGGGGGGCACCAGCCTCCAGAAGTTCTGGTCTGGGTATTCTGTGATGCATTTATCTCTCCAAAATAACAGATGATTGCTAAACCAAGCAAGTGGCAGCAGAGTCAATAATTTTCAGCCAGACAACTCCCATCAGGCAGTAGCCACCTCTATGTGCATTTCAGATGTATGATTGTGATAAAAGAGGATGGCTGTACAATGAATTTCACCTTTGTTCCAAACAGTTGCCACACATTAAAATATTAATAATTGCCAAACATTAAAATATTGCACACTGCTTTACATAATCACATTAGTCTTTCAAATCCAAAATAATAAACCAACAACAGCAATCTGCTAGTCATTTTCCTCCACAGAAGACAAGTACAGCAATTCTGCCTATTATATCTGTACATATCAGGTAAGTAGCCTTTCTTCACACAAATGCATACTAGTTCTGCAAAGCCAGCTGGTGACTGTAAAATCTGAGTGAATGACAACAGGATCAGTTATTTTCATCCAGTCAACCCCAACCCCCACTGTGGAGTTATAGCCATAATATCTAATAATAATGTAATGTTATTTCTCGTAAACATTTAAAATGTTGGGACATAGTAGACTGAGTCCTGCAACATAGAGTTTGAATGGCCAAAAAATGAACTTACAGTATATATACTGTCTCTGATGGCTATTTCCAAGAATATTCCCTTTTCTCTGAGGCGTGGTGACCTCAGAATTGGTATATATATATATATATATATATATATATATATATATATATATATATATATATATATATATATATATACATATATACATATATATATATATATATGTTTGGGCTGTGGAGTTTGATTCCCACCCCCATCATGGGGTGCAGGTGTGCTTGCCTTTCTGCAAAAATGAAGTTTAAAGAAGAAAAGCAATCTTTGAGATTCACTCTTTCCTGGGTTTTGGTCTTTTTTTTTTTGGCTTGTCAGCACTCAGCATTTTGAGTGCCAACATTTCAATAGGGAGTCGTTATTTCACCTCCATAGGCCACACAATTAAGTTGCCACACACTAAAGTATTCCAATCCAAGTTGCTCCACACAGATCACAAAGCCAGATAAATATTCCCAATATCAAAATACCTGCTTGATCACTGCCAGCATTGTTGTATAAAATAATGATAGCTATTACCTCACCATGTCATTTCTCTGGTCTCATGTGTCCACATAAACCACAAATCAGAAATATTGCTACATATACCATATCTGGTTAATCACTGCCAGCAATATTAAAATAGTAGTAACATGTATCTCACAGTGCCATTCCTCTCACCTCAAGTTCCCACAACAGAAATGTTGACAAAATTATCTGGCTGATCATTGCTGTGATGATGTGAGGTAGTGCCTGCTGTGCTAGGTGGGAGTACAGCAGTGCATGTGTAACATATGCCAGCACAGCTAGCTGGAGTTTTGTAAATAATTATATGTCATTTGAATATCAAACTGATTGGTACAGATGATTGTGCTAAAATGTATTTGTAAAGTTATTTATGCTAAAAATGTATCGACAGTGTGTCCTGCTGGACAGAAAATTAATATACATGTATCTCAGACTGTATTGTTGTAACTGATTGAGTGTATATAATTTAGCAGAGTATACTAGAATGGAAGAGGTTAAGTTCAGCTCAGCTAACCTTAAGAAAAAATAGCCTGAAATTAAATGACTTGGTTTAGGCCATAAAAATGTTATCTCATAAGTCTAAATGTAGCCAGGCACACAATGCAGAAAGGGTAGAAGTGTTGGAATTGTTTTATAGCTCCCAGAAGCTGAATTAAGCCTTAGCAAAGTTCTATGTGTGTATTGTGACACATCAGTGCCAAATCCTATCTCAGTTGCTAATAAGGGGATAGCGAGGGAACCACAAAGGCAGGTGGCCAGATGTGATGTCATTCTGTAGCCAGCACTGAAATTGTATTTGAATACTAGAGGGAGGTGTGATAGATGCACTTTGTTATTAAACCTGACAAGAAACACTCATCTAACTTCACCTTGCCTTGCTTTACTAAGGAATTAGGGAACAGTAATTCTTCAGTTAGTTAGAAAATATAGTGAGATTAGCTGAAAGTTGTTTTTCTGTATCTGTCTGAGTCTGTCCATCTGTGCTGTTTTTTATATTTCCTGTGGATTGAAACCCTGGTGTTTATTGTAAACAGATATTCAGTATTTTCATGTTTGTTATTATTTATTATTAAATATTAAAATATATATCTATATATATATATATATATATATATATATATATATATATATATATATATATATATATATCTTTCATTGTGGTTGGCCCTTTAGAAAATATTTAACTTTTGAAAGCACTTGCATTTATTTAGCAGCACTGTGGCTACACGTTCCTGAAAATCTTGCTGCTTGATTACCACTACCATTTGTATAAGTACTGATTTTACTGAGAGTAATTGAGTACCCTGGTAAGATCATTAGAGTAGCTGGGTTTGGGTGTTCTGATGGCAGTGTATCTACCCTTTAAACTGGGTGGAGGTGGCAAAGCAGGTAAGCTGTGCCAGCCTTTCTCGGGTGTGTTTGTGTGTGAAAATCAAATTTCAAAGAGAGTGTGTGTCAGCTATTTTGAAGAGGGACACTGAGAGCACGATTTCACAAAGAGGGTGATGGAGGACTTGGCTTGGAACATCCTGCTAAGGACACAACTCTATAGCTGTGTCAGTGGGTACTCTCATTTAGGGCCTGGAGAGAAAGGTCAGCCCAGGACTCGAGTGTGTATTCCCTGTGTGCTTTTAAAAGAAGTTGTACTTGGTGCAGAGAACTGCATCTAAAAATACTATGTGTGTGTCTATTTTTTCCTCAGTAAACATTCCCCACTGGTATCAGTGATGAGGATTGAAGCTCCTTGATCACTGGCCCAGAGGAGAGATATTGCAGCTGCGTGCATGAAAAATGGTAATAACACTTCACTCACTGTAGAAAAGAAAAAATTGTCAGGTGAATCCGTCACTAGCCAAGGTGGAATACAACAAGGTGGTAGCGATATTCTAAATGCAAGTTTATTGTTTTTTAGAACAACATACGTTTTTGCTACTGTTCAACAGTAGCTTCTTCAGAGAAACAGACACAAAGAAAGTGCCAAACATTTGAACCTGCAAGCGACGTAAGTGCATTACAACACGTCACTACAAGTCACAAATAAGCGTATTCATTCAGTAACTACAATGTATTAGTACAACTATAAAATGCATATAAAAACAAACTTATACACCAGTATTATTTTAAAAATAATAGAGACAATTCATTATATCAATTATAAACTTAATTGTGAGACTAAATCCATTATCTATTTAGCTACATGTGACTGTTGTCCAGCCTTTTACGTAGGGAAAACAGATCGCAAATTACGTGAAAGGCTGTATGAACACATTTATGCTATTAAGAAAAATAAAAGTGATAACGCCTTAGCGAAACATATTTTTAACAACCCTGGTCACAGCTTCCATTTTTTAGCTATAGATCATGTACCTTATACTATCAGAGGAGGTCCTTTTTCACTCCTCTTAGAAGCTTGTGAACTAGAATGGCAATTAACATTAGATGCATTTAGTATACCTGGGTTGAATGAAAATTGCAACATTAATTGTATATTAAAATTAAGGAGCACTTTGAGGTAAAATTCTCCTACTAGTTAACATGTGGTTTTAAAACTGTTTTGGTGATATAATGTTTAAATGCTTATAATGTAAATAACTACAACTAGCACAAGAATTTTTAAATATTTATACCTGATTTTGTTTTGAAATAACATCATGGTATTATTAATTAACACTTATCTCTTATAAAATTTTTTTATATATATTAATTGTATAATGTGGAGTGAATGTCTAGTTAAAATCATTGACAGCCCTTATAAATTTGTACATGAACCTTGGATTCTTTCTTGGAAAATGTGCAGTAGTAGAGCTGGCATAGTACAATACATCATATTACAGTAGCAATTGATGATTTATACAAGTATTAATTTGTTGAATAAATTGTCTCTATTATTTTTAACATAATACTGGTGTATAAGTTTGTTTTTATATGCATTTTATAGTTGTACTAATACATTGTAGTTACTGAATGAATACGCTTATTTGTGACTTGTAGTGATGTGTTGTAACGCACTTACGTCGCTTGCAGGTTTAAATGTTTGCTGCTTTCTTTGTGTCTGTTTCTCTGAAGAAGCTACTGTTGAACAGTAGTGAAAACGTATGTTGTTCTAAAAAACAATAAACTTGCATTTAGAATATCGCTACCACCTTGTTGTATTCCACCTTGGCTAGTGACGGATTCACCTGGCAATTTTTTCTTTTCTGCAGTTTCATATTTCACTGGTTTGGTGCTTGGGTTATGGCTACAGGTATCCATTCTAGTCCAAGGAGTCCTAACTTATTTGGGACGAACATTCAAAGTGAACTAGCTGACCAGATGGATAGTCCGTCATTGCTACGTTCTCTTTCTCAACGTATGGATCTTATTTCATTTCGTTTAGATGCACTGGATAAGAGAGAAACGGACATGCCGCTCGCAGTTCATTCTGAACCCAATATGTCTGTTGGCAATAATTTTAACGCCACAACAGTATCTTCCACGATACCACCAGCGCAACCTAAGCATTCTAGTGTACAAAGTATACCACTAGATAAGAATGCATCGAACTCTATACGCAACCATGTCAATGTACCAGCTCCGTCTGATTCTCTTATTAGAGATATGCCTGTAACAAGTTTACCATTGGCACAACGGAGTCAACGGACTCTTGCAGTAACTGCTAACCAGATACATGAAGGGGAGACAAGGGGGCCAGACCAAGCACTTATTGGCGTTCCATCGATTCAGGACTGGATCCAAAATACAGATAAGCTTAATTTTCTTACACAATCTTTACAGGAACGTCCGGCTACGGGTATGGAGCCCCCACCAGTAAGTACAAACATCATTGCAGATAAACTTAAAAGTTTTGACAGTAAACTTGTAAAATTGAAAAAACTGCAGTTAGAAGTGGCGTACTTCAAACAATGTTTGAATGATAAAGTAGTACCTAAGGGTCTCTGGACTACCTTTTTTCCTACTGGTTTACTAGTAGATACTGCATTTCACAACGACCTTATTGCCCTTTTTGACCAACAAGGGGCTCAACTTCTAGAACTAATGGTCAAACATTATTCTTTACACATCACCCTTTTAATAACTGAAGTGAATGACCTGGACAATTCCATCAAAAATGATCTTGACTTTAACAGGTACAAATATGATTATGGGCGTATTTTTTCAAGTATCGATGCATTGGTGGACAAACTGAAATCAAATAAGGTCAAGAAACTTTCAAGAGATAGAACAGCTTATACGCATAATAATGTTTATCCCAAATTGCAACTTTCCAGTAGTGGCAAAATTCCAGCAAGTACCTCTAACATATCAACACACCTTGCTACTTCCAATATGACTGACATTGATGCTATAGAAGAAATTGCGGAAGACCAATTTATTGAAGTACGAAGACAGAGTAATAGAATTTGGGCCAATAACAACAATAACTCTAGGAACTACCAACAAAGAATTGCAGATAATATTAACTCAAATAATACCCCAAATAAGGGGAATTTTTTAGGAGCACGTAACAACCGGTTCCAGAGGAACAAGAACAAGAACCGAAACAATTACTGGTAATATTTGAACTTGATGGTAATAATGCTGACACTTATGGAGGGAGCAAACTGAGAATGTTGACTAATTTACAAGGTGACTTTAAAATTTACAATTTTTCTAGTATTGAACTAGACCCTCCATTGATTGAACTGTTAGCTTTTGGTAATACATTTGTACCTAGTAAACATTTCAGTCTAGCAAAAACTATTATTGATTTAAAATGTTATGTGAGGAAACTTAATCTGCATTTACTGTTTAATAATTCAGTGTTCACAGCTGCAGATACTTTAAGACCTACTAGTACATTCAACCCTTCTTTACATCCTGCGTTACTAATATTTGAAAACATGTGTGAATTGGATATTAGACATCTTAGTCAAATGTCATACCTTAGTAACAAGTATGGGAAACCAAATATATCTAGAGAGCAGTTGATTGCTTTCAATAACCTTTGTCTTTCCCCCGTGAGGGTGATTAAGCCAGATAAAGGTGGTGGCCTAGTTATTTTTGACATTTCTGAGTATATTATGAAAATGCTGTTAGTACTACAAAGTCCAGCATATACTTTATCCTCATTAAATGAAATGAATGTATCTTACTCTAGAATTAGAGGTTATTTCAGAGACCTTTTTATTGGAGCTAAGATCGACTTTGACACTTACAATTACATTGACATTCCCTTTCCCAAGGTTCCTATCATTTTTGGGATCCCTAAGATACACAAGGATCTCAACAATCCACCTATGCGAGCCCTTATTTATGGCCATGGATCTATGACATACCCTTGTGCACAATTGGTCGACAACATCCTTTCCAAATATATAAAAAACATTCCGGAAATCTGTAAGGACTCTTGGTCATTTCTTAGGAACATCAATAATTTGGCCTTTGATATCTCTTATAATTTCCTTACAGTTGACGTTGTCGACTTATATACATCTATACCACACAATGAGGCGGTAGAATGGATTACACTCAGTTTGAAGGAGCGTAACGCAACTCAAAGAGAAATTGATGTAGTTTCTGAACTGTTAGATATTATTTTAACATCTAATTTTTTCATCTTTAACAAAGAGTATTATTTACAGAAACAAGGGATAGCAATGGGTTCACCATGTGGTGCTAGTGTGGCAAATTTATTTGTAGCATACTGGGAGAAACTTTACATATTTAATAACCCAGTTTTTATGCCACGCATTAAATACTACACCAGATTTCTGGATGACGTTTTCATCCTTTCTCATGGGAATGCAAGTGAGGCATCAGCCTTGATTGATTTTTTCAACTCTACAACTAATTTTCTTAGATTTACTTACCATTTTTCTACTACAGAAATTGATTATTTAGATGTCAAGCTCAACAAGGATATTACAAAAGGTCTTTACTTTTCATCTATTTTTAGAAAATCCACCTACTGTAATTCCTTCCTTCATTTTACAAGCTCTCATCCATTCAAACAAAAACGGTCAATAATTAAAGGGCAACTCATTAGAGCAGCAAGGATGTGTTCCTTTGACACAACTTTTCATAGAGAATGTCAATTTTTGAAAAATATGTTTCTCAACTGTAGTTATCCTTTAGCTCTTATTGATGAGATAATCCAAGAAGTTGGACTAAAACGCTCTAATGGAATTTACACGCCATTACTTGCTAAAGATATGTCCAACATTATAGGTGATCTTACTAGTCTCACCTCCGATATCCCCATTATAAACAATATAGACAATCAGAATTGTCTTAATATTACATTGGTTAAGCAATTTACTACTAGCTTTATTACCACTTTCAACACTTATTCCAATCAGATTAGACATATAGTTTTCAAAAACTGGTATTTCATCAGGAGTAACTTACAACTTTCAGAAAAACTAGGACAAAATCCTGTTGTAGTATACAAGAAAGGTAACAACCTCAAAATGCTTCTTGAAAGAAATAAAGAAATTGATTTTACTTCAAGACAAAAGGGGACATCTATTTGTGGTTCTTGTAACTACTGTAAATATCTGAAAACATCAAATTCCTTTTCTATTAGAAACAAAAAATATTATATCAATTATAAACTTAATTGTGAGACTAAATCCATTATCTATTTAGCTACATGTGACTGTTGTCCAGCCTCTTACATAGGGAAAACAGATCGCAAATTACGTGAAAGGCTGTATGAACACATTTATGCTATTAAGAAAAATAAAAGTGATAACGCCTTAACGAAACATATTTTTAACAACCCTGGTCACAGCTTCCATTTTTTAGCTATAGACCATGTACCTTATACTATTAGAGGAGGTCCTTTTTCACTCCTCTTAGAAGCTTGTGAACTAGAATGGCAATTAACATTAGATGCGTTTAGTATACCTGGGTTGAATGAAAATTGCAACATTAATTGTATATTAAAATTAAGGAGCACTTTGAGGTAAAATTCTCCTACTAGTAAACATGTGGTTTTAAAACTGTTTTGGTGATATAATGTTTAAATGCTTATAATGTAAATAACTACAACTAGCACAAGAATTTTAAAATATTTATACCTGATTTTGTTTTGAAATAACATCATGGTATTATTAATTAACACTTATCTCTTATAAAAATGTTTTATATATATTAATTGTATAATGTGGAGTGAATGTCTGGTTAAAATCATTGACAGCCCTTATAAATTTGTACATGAACCTTGGATTCTTTCTTGGAAAATGTGCAGTAGTAGAGCTGGCATAGTACAATACATCATATTACAGTAGCAATTGATGATTTATACAAGTATTAATTTGTTGAATGAATTGTCTCTATTATTTTTAACATAATACTGGTGTATAAGTTTGTTTTTATATGCATTTTATAGTTGTACTAATACATTGTAGTTACTGAATGAATACGCTTATTTGTGACTTGTAGTGACGTGTTGTAACGCACTTACGTCGCTTGCAGGTTTAAATGTTTGGTGCTTTCTTTGTGTCTGTTTCTCTGAAGAAGCTACTGTTGAACAGTAGCGAAAACGTATGTTGTTCTAAAAAACAATAAACTTGCATTTAGAATATCGCTACCACCTTGTTGTATTCCACCTTGGCTAGTGACGGATTCACCTGGCAATTTTTTCTTTTCTGCAGTTTCGTATTTCACTTCACTCACTGTGCCATTCCAGTTTTCTGCCTTGTCCAGAACTCTACTGAGCTGGAAAGACACTAATTGTATTTATTTATGTATTTATTTATGTATTTATTTAAATAACAAAAAAAGACCTCCTTCAGGTGGCTTAATGCCATTCATTCATTCATTGCGAGGTCTCTACTCCCGTGACCTTACAACATTAAGGGTTAGCCTTACATAAGCTAACTTGAATGTTTTCAAGTCACCTAGAGGACTGCCCCACCCGGACTGCACCAGGCACATTTTTGTTCTTTTGGGGCACTGTCTTTATTTATTTATTTATTTTTAGTGCAAAGATGCATTGTTTTAAAAAAATAACAATTAATGGAGACAAAGTGCCTCTTATAGTAGGGCAATTAAGGTACCCTAGGTGGATGCGTATTTCACCTGTGTGTAAGGCCGGACCTGTGCCCAGGCCAGGTTAAGTCTGGATTAGACTTTATCTCACAGACATAGTTTCAGTAACAGACAGCCAGATGTTACTGTCTACTCCAGACTGTTCACAGCACACATCACATACATGTTTTTTACAACCTACATAACTAGTTCAGTTTTTTGGTGTCAAAACAGATGCATGAGGACATTCTTTTTATTTGAAATAGCTGCCACTGTTCACGTTGCTCAAAATGTACTCAAGCTCTTGATTACTCGAGGTGGGGGTAAACTAAACAGAACGCTATGGGTGAATCAGAGGATAAGGCAGGAAACAGAAAAAGTAAAATGAAGGGAAGGACTGAAGGAAGAATGAATACCATTAATGGAATCACACAATTTATAAAACATTAAAGCAACTGGTATGTAGTGGACTGGAAGAGCCACTCATAATTATCTGGGAGGTCAGGACAAATGAAAAGACAAAATAATTAGAACAAATGGTTTTTGATACAATAATGTAGACAGGTATACCTAAATGTACACCCATAATTTTCTGCATTTTTTTAGTACATCATCTAGGCTATGTGGCATTTTAATCTTTTGTCTTACTATTCTGCAGTTATAAAATATATGTAGCCCAAAGAGTAATTTCCAGCCCTTATTAACCACATTTATGACCAATACATTTCTAGAGGTTTAGTTATGTGAAAGTAACATAGCATTAATGTGGAGGAATCATCAAACAGAAAGAGTATCTATAAATGTCCTTACTATTTTGAAGAGAAATGAAGTCCATGCATATGTCTTTAAGTGGCACATGGACTGATGAGGTATTTGACAAAAATCAAGATTTTTTTTCCCATAATCTCAAAATAGAAATAAAATGATTGTGAACAAACTACACGTTTTTAAACAGAGCAAACACCTTTGCCTGCCATGTTCCCACTTTATGATATTGGCTAAGTTACACAATTCACTCTGAGGTGACCACTTAGTAAAGAAAAGGATACTTGGATTTGGTAAAATGCAAGTGCTCCAAGCACCATGTTGTAGGTGAATTCAAAGAGGGAAATGACATTTTCACATTAATGTGCTTGAAACTGAAAGTATGAGCACAGAAAATATAATCTATTAATATTCCTACCTTGATCATCCCATAGTAACAAAACATGCCTGACATTTAGAAGCATTCTTTTTGTGTTTAGAGATTCAATAACACCTGCACAACGTGCACACAATATGTATTCAAGAACATCTCTACCACATTTTTTGCGCTTTCTGGTCACTCAGAAAGCTTACACTGTGTACATGTAGCCTACACAGGTTTGGGGCCTATATATAAGCCTAGCCAAAAAGGTTTCCTGGCTTTCACCACCAAAGAAAATTATTTTCCTGTGCCCCTGTCAAGCAGTGCCGCAGAAGTGATCCCCGGGGTGAATTTTCTATTTCCCATACAGTCATCAAGATTTTTCTTAAAGAGGGCCAATGAAGAGCTTTGCTTGACATGAATGAATAGTTTATTCCAGAGTATGGGAAGTCTCTGGGATAGGAATCTGTCCCTCCAGCATGTTCTGTTTATTGCGGTGACAAGGTTTAGGTCCCTAGAGCATGTGGTTCGGAGAGATTGGGATTTCTTTAAGTGTAGTATATCCAACAGCTCTGGGATTAACATAGCTTTGTATGTTAGGCAGAGATCTCCTCTGAGTAAGCGATATGCGATGGAGTAGAGCTGGAGTTTTTTGAGATGGTCTGCGTATGGCATCTGTTTGAGGCCGGTAATCCTCTTAGAAAGGTATTTCTGTGGCCTTTCCAATTGTTGTAGGTGTCTTGTGAGATACATGCCAAATGGGGTATTGTACTCTATAATGGGTCTGATGAGGGATGAGTAGAGAGGAACAATGACCTCCTTTTTTCTAGAGGAGAACCCTTTTGTGATGAGGTGTGCCACATAAAAGGATTTCCTGACTACTGTGGCAATGTGGTTATCAAAGGAGAGACTACTGTCCACCTGTGTCCCGAGGTCTCTTATCACACTTTCAGTGTTTAGTGAGCTACTGCCTATGTGGTAGTTCATGGGTACCGAGTTTTTCCCAAAGGGGATGACAATGCACTTCTTGGCATTGAGCTTGAGGGCATGACTTTGACACCAAGCATCTGTCTCTGTGATGCCCTTTTGTAGAATGTCTACATCATTAAGTGATTCTATTATGGCTCCTAGTTTGCAGTCATCTGCGAACATTGTTAGCCAAAGACCTTCTGTGTTGGCCTGCACTTCAGAGAAGTAGATGCCAAACAGGAGAGGACCCAGGACCGAACCCTGTGGTATTCCACTCGTCACTGGTCTGAAGTCGGACTTGGAGTCGGCTACTTTTACTATGTGAGCTCTGTCAGTGAGCCAGTTGGCCCACCATCTTGTGACATAGGGATTTATGCCCAGTTTAGTGAGTTCATCTATAATTCCTGAGTGGGGGATGGTATCAAAAGCCTTGGCGAGGTAAAGATAGGCTGTGTGCACTACCTTGCCCTCATCTGTGGCTCTAGCGACTGCTTCAAAGAAGTCAAACAGGTTTATTAGACAATCTACCTTCTACAAACCCAAATTGAGTGGGGTCCAGGGTTTAGAGGTTACCTATGTCTTTGTTTATAAGCTCCAAGGTGATACTTTCCATGGCCTTGCAGACCAGGCTCTTCAGGCTAATGGGGAGGTAGTTTCTGGGGTCCATGGTGGCACCCCCTTTGTGGATTGGGATAACCGTCACTATGCACCATTCAGTAGGCACATAGCTTGAGGTGAGGCTATGACTGAACATAGAACTTAGATGGGGTACCATTTCATTCTGTAGTTCATGCAGTATGCAGCCTGGGATGTTGTCTGGTCCCATGGATTCTGTGTTCTTGGCTTTGGAGAGTGCGGTCTTTACTTATTCATTCATGATTGCAGGGTCTTTGCATTCTTCCAGTATTAAGATGGGCCCTCTGGAGGGTGAGTGGGTGGTAAAGTTAGCACTGAACCTATCTGCCAGGATGTTGGCAATATTGGTTAGTTCTGTATATTTAGTGCCATTGTGCTGTAACTCAGAGCAGATCTGAGTGTTGCCATTGACTTTCTTGGCATAGCTGTAGAATGCATTGTGGTTGTCTTTGGAATCAGTGGAGATTTTATTTTCATAACTGGCTTTGGAGGATTTTATGAGGGATCTCAACTTCTTGTTGAGGCTGACGAGGGAGTTCCTCCAATCTTGGGATTTTACTCTTTTTTGCAACAGCTTCTTCCTTCTGTTGTAGATTTTGTTTATGGCGGGGGACCACCAGATTGGCTTCCTTTTTTTGGAGGATAGCATCTTGGTTCTGTTGGGGATGGCACGATCCATGCACTCCTGTATGTGATAATACAGTGCATTTGTGTAGGATTCAGCAGTTGTGCCTCTATTTCCCATCTGCATGGGTGTCATTAAGTTTGCCACTTCTGTCTTAAGAAGCATGACATTAGCTTTGGAGTAGTTTTTGATGGTGGTTTCTTTAATGGGGGTGGGGGTGGGATATGGATGTCTAGGGTGATTAGCTTGTGGTAGGATCTAACCAGCATGGATTTGACCTCTGTTGTGGAACACTGGTTACCCATATTGGTAATGACCAGGTCCAGGATATTACTGCCCCTGGTGGGAGTGTGGACAAGCTGATCCAAGGCATTGGAATTTATGAATTCCAGAAAACGTTGAGCAAATGAGTAGGTACATGAGTAGTTTTCTCAGTTGATGGTGAGGTAGTTGAAATTGCCCATAATTAAGATATTGGGTTGTACCTTAATATTTTCCAGTATCTTAAGAAATGAAGAGTGGGAATCCTGGGGCATGGTGGGGGATCTGTAACAAGCTACAACCTGGATTGCAGTCTTGCCCAGTGGATAAGCATGGGGGATAGAGAAAATTCACGGATCCGGGATCAGTCGCCGTGCTGCTAGGGGGGGTCCAGGCAAGTAAATATTGGGAGTTCTGAGCAACTGATGAGCACAAGGAAACAGTTTTGAGTGCTGAAGCAAAAAAAAACTGGCTAGTTCTAGCTAAAACTAGCTAGTTTTAGCACCAATCCCAAGAAGAGAAGCAGGCCACGGCCTGTTTGGTGATCCCCAGTCTTGTTCCAGATGATGCAAGGGTCTGCAGGCTTGTAGCCTTTTTCTGGTAGATGCCTCAAATAGCAACCAGACCAATCAGGTATGTTAAGCACATACACTCACTCTCCAACCAGAAAGAGTCAGGAATCAATGTACACTGCTCCTACTCTCACCAGGATCAGAATATAAGCACAGATTCTAAGCTGTCACCTATAAAGCAGTTATTACACTTTCTGGTGATCAGCAGTCTCCAGGAAATAATGTAACTGCACTCCTTCTGTCACCAGGAGAAAACAGAAACACTAATCCCAAGATGACTACTGAGAGGCAAAATGCAGGCTCTACAATAACTGGTGGTCTTGCAATAGATGCTTAAAGGTAAGATGAAAAAAAATGGTTTATCCTAAACACTGCACTGTGCACTAGAGTAGTTAGATGTGAAAGTAGGTAACTTAAGTTTTACCTGTCTAAAAGTTAAGTTTTAGTGGAGAGTCACTATTTTTAAAACAGCAAGATAGATTGAAAGGGGTGGTCACTTTTGTATTCTGGTACTATGGAATACAGTATGATGGCCAACAAATTTAAATAGTTGAAGGGGAGTGATTTCACAAAATGATAATTTTGTGCTTACTCAACACCAACTAGTAAAAGCAAAGAGGAAATGAGATATATGGTCAAATTAACATAAGGGGCAGGCAACTAGAAAGACAGTAGTGTTAAAGAACACAACAGTAACTGGGTGGTAGGGTGTGAAAAATTTCTGCCTGACTCACAAGAGACAGAGCTGTGGTCTCTTTTCAAGTTTTACTATGCAGTTAAAAGCAGAATACAAGTAAAATACAGTGTAAAGAAAACAAATCACAGTATACAAAATAGAAAAAGGCAATAAAGTAATACAAAACACAACAAATAAAAAGCAAACTAACCTTTCTCTCACAGCAAACTGTGGCAGAATCTGGGTGAGCCTTTCCAGTAAAGCTCTGAAATGTTTTATTTTACCCCTTTACCTTTGTGGTAAACTTTATGTATCCCTGATATTTAAAGCTGCAAGAAAATCAGTAGGAAAACTAAAATTAGGAGGATGGTGTGAGTTATACCTGTGTGGTCTATTCACTCAGAACAGTGTACACATAGTGTACAGTTAATGTAGGCTTTATTGAATGCCGGGGTCTGATGGTCCACTCTTTATTACTGCTGGTCACAGCAATGTTTCCTTGTAAAGACATTGAACATTTAGTTACAACTCTAATGATGTAACAAAGATGCAACCAATAATTCTGTATCTTTTTCTCCAAAAGGTCATTCATTGACAGTTGTGGATGCACATAAAAATAGGACAGGAAAGGAAGAAAATAACTGTAAGAGAGATGCAAACATTTGTTATCTGTCTAGACTCTCCATCATCCACCCTTAATTCCCCTTTCCTTCTGACAGCATCGCAAGTGCTATTCAAATGACCTTTCTCTATCTATGTTTATGTTCTAGTCCTAATTGTAAAATTTTGATATAAATGATTAGTTCCTCTTTTTATAATGCAAATATGATGTCTAGCCAACCTACTCCTATTATATAAATGATGAAGACTGCTGTGAAAACATACCAGCCCTTGCCAAATTGCAAAAAACAGTGCATAAGCTAACCTACTCTACATATATGCATCCACAAACAACCTCTGTACTTTCTAACCCAAAACATCCTACTGGCTAACTCCTAGCATGGCTTCAGGCCATATCATAGTACCACCATAGCTCTTCTCAGCTTCTCTAATGTAATAAACTATAACAGAAACAACAAGTTATCTTCAGCCCTTTTCTTGGACCTGTCCAAGGCTTTTGATATGGTTAACCACCATCTTCTCATCAACACCCTGGCAACAATGTCTCCAGGCAATCACTCTCACTGATGGTTTGAATCCCACCTGCACAATAGGCAACAATCCGTCTTATGGCAGAACAAACTCTTAAACCTCCTACCCAACACCCTAGGTGTCCCACAGGGGTCTATCTTGGGACCACTTCTGTTTTCCATTTTTATCAGTGACCTCCACACAGTCATCCCTGAAGCCATCTGCATTCAATACACAGATGCCTCAACGTTGATCTGCACTGGCACCTAGCAAACAGAGCTGTTATCAATAACTCAGAGTACTTTTAACCTAGTAGAGAACTGGCTTGCTGCTCGCTGTCTGATTCTAAATCCTAACAAAACAAAGCTCCCACTTTTCACCTCCACCCAAAGATCTAAGGTGTTATCTCTCTCCATTAAGGTTAATAACAGTACCATTATCTCTCCAGATGCCCATACAAAACTACTAGGGGTTATTATAGACAACAATCTTAAGTTTAATGTGCACGTCAACAAAACAATCAAAACTATTAACAGAAAACTGGGCTCACTATATAGGATAAAGCCATTCCTTACCCCACATGCTAGGACTTCCATTGCCCACTCCCATCTACTCTCTACACTCTACTATGCTTTCCCTTTACTTGCCAACCTAAATAAAACTGATTTTAACAAACTCTCAAGCTGTTATAATAACATAGCTAGATTTGCAAGTGGTCTACCCTATACAACGCATCATTGTAAAAATCTAAATTATCTCGGATGGCTTGAACAACCCAGGCAGATTTAGTATAGTCAGCTCATTGTGGCTCACAAAGCACTTAACCAACCAGATAATACACCTGCCCTGAAAAACATCATCTATCCCCACTCCAACTCCAGATCACTCCGGTCATCTAATAGATTGGTAGTGCAAACCATCAAATCCAACAACTCAGCTGGTGACTCCCTGTTCGACAACTCTGCCGGCAAATTTTGGAATTCACTTCCTGCTGACATTACCCTAGCTACCACCCTATCTCAATTTAAAAAAGCTCTCAAGGAGTACTTCAAGTCTCACTGGATATGTGCCTGCTCCAAGCCTGACCAAATCTTTATGCATACTGATGTACCAATACTATGTCTGTAAGTGGAACTCAAATATCTTTATTTGTTAAGCCAGTTTAGAAGATTGTGAAAAGTGGGTTGTGACTGGATGGATTCTAGCTTTCTCCTAAGTAGCATTTCCTGCTAATGCATTAATTTCTTTTTAGAATAGGATTCAGTTTACAATCTCCTGTTCCCTCTCTCTCTCTCTCTCTCTTTCTAGGTATATTTCAAGATCTACATTATCACTGAAAAACTGTAGTATTATATAGCTTGAATTTTACTCTCCAGACCTGTACTGAAAATTAGTTCTTGTATAACTTGCTGTTGTATTCTTCTTAGCAACACAAATAAATATTTTTTTTCAGACACCATGTTCACATTTAATATTTTCAATGTATACCTGCATAAGTAGCCAGGACAAAACAGACTGAGTTGAGACATTGCCCAGTTTGTACTTGGCAAGGGCAGATAAACACTGATCTCTGCTAGGGATACTGCTGAGATGCAGAAGAAAAACTGTGAAGTACATCCAAAACTCAAGGATATGTCCCCTCTGAGTAGAATTGGTGAGAAGACATCTCTTTCTGTGGAATGTGTACTGATTAATTAATCAGTTTCCTTGTGTCAAGGATGTAGGAAGTGAAAAGATCATTGAGAAATGCTGTGGATGCTGGATTCTGTTGCAACATCATGCTTTGAAGTACTATTTCAAAGTTGTACAGAAGGTGTGAACAATACCTCTGGATTTGTAAATTAGTTTGTGAACATTTCAAAATGAGAGACAGGAGAACATGTTACACTTACAGAGGGGTCATGCTTCTCAGTCTTCCTGAAAAAGCTTCTACCAGGATGCTGAGAAGGAGACTTCATCCTATAGTCAAGGGTCTTATGTAGGAGGAGCAATATGGATTCCATTCTGAAAGAGGAACAATGAATTAACTCTTTGCTCTTGCACTCTTTGGGATTGGGGTTGCCATAATGGTTGGGTCTATATTATATCATTGAACGCTTAAAAAAGTGAACGATGAACAATCAAACCCATGTAAGCAAAAGCTTACAATCCTGAAAGCTCAGAACAGTGATTTTTTTCCAAGGAAAAAAAAATCACTGTTCCAAAAAAAAAAAAGAAAAAAAATTGAAATAATACATAAAGTGGGGGGCTTTGCCCCCCCCCCCCACTTAAATATATCAACTCTGAGATTGCACTACAGTGCCAAAAATGGCAAACTAATGGAAGTGGCCAAGCAAATTCTTTCCCTGGGAAAGAATTAGCTTAAAAGTCGCTTCTGTATTTTGCGTTTTTGTTGTTTTAAGTTCAACCAAGACGCATTTGATATAATGCGTCTTTGGTCATCTAATAGGAACCTTAATGGTTAAGGTGTTTTCCTCACAGACACTAAGTAGAGGGTCTGATTCTCACTTTTGAGGGGAAATTGTCAGGGCTAAAAATGGCCCACAGTTTTAGTTGGCTTAGTTCTTATCTATGAGCCATATATATGCTGGGGAGTCACGAGGATTTGCCACCACTGTCTAAATGTGCTCAATACACCTGGAGGAGTCAAAAGACTGTTTACTAAACAATGTTCTGTGAGAGATAGTAAAATATTATTGTCAGTCCCAAGGCCATCCCTGTGTAACAGGGACAGAGTAACAACTGTGTCCTCATTCCCTTTGTTCAGTTAAATGCATTTCGATATATGGAAGATTCTGCCAGTTGTATGGAAGGGTGCACCTTGTCGTCTATTAATGATTTCCTTGGATAGGATATTCATACTTGTTCAAGGTTTGGAGTCTGTCTGGTTTGCAGACTTGAGAGTTACATTTTAGTTACTTGCAGATACCATTGTTCTCTTTGCTTCAGGTGGTGGTCAACTCTGGAATGTACTAAAGTGGATCCCTGTTAAATGTGCTGCATGCTGGATGAAACTCAGTGTCTCTGAGTTAAGAAATCATAGGCTACTCACACCTGAAAGACTGAATTTTGCTTTCCACAGGTAAGCACCCAGCAGCTATCTCAGATTAACAAGTTTAAGTATCTGAGACCTTGCTAATGAGTGAGGGTGGATGGGACTGGGTAATTGATCAGTTGGTGTGTGCAGTAGGAATCCTACTGGACTGGGTAAGTAGAGTGAGAATGATTCACATGACAGAGTTGTTCAGCATTGGTTAGGCAAACTACTCAACATCAAATAAATATGCCCAGAGATTAACTCACTTTGTTAACCAAAAAAGTTTTGAAAAACTGATACTGAGTCCACTTAGGGGTGGTACTATCTATACTATCATACTAAAAAAGCTAGGATGTCTTTGCTCCCTACCCACGACAATACCTTCTGTAATTAATATAGATCAGGATACCATCATATTTGAACTAATTGTGAATTCAGATGTAACCATGAATAAACTACCCTTCATAGACTCTACTAATAAAATATGGAATAATAAACAAAAGCCCACAGGGTGCCAAATACATTTTCTCAGGATGCTATCAATGAGCTCTACAAATAGTATTAACTTTTTTTTTCAGCATTCATGAACCCATACTGATAAAAAATAAATATTCAGTAAATTCACCAAAAATGCTTCAGTGGAATCGAAAAATTAATACAATATACTTTTGCATCACATTTTGTTTTAAGATAAAAAATAGGTACTACTTAGGTTTTAAAAATGACCTAAACAATTGTTACTTGGTGATAATTTGTGTAGATTAGGTGTAGACTGAAAACATGCATGCAGGAAAGGGAGAGAGTATCATGAACAGGTGCATATACCCCAAACATTTAAGGAAAGCTTTAGAAGTAGAAATCTCTACTTAAGGGAATTAGGCCCACCTGACTATGTTAATCTTGTGTTGTTGTCAAAGTGGGAAACCTTCCTACAGGCAAGTTTAGATGGGAGTGAAAAGAAGCATTGTTTGGTCCTTATGACTGAGCCAAACCTTCCAGATTATTACATATGTGGCACAGAACACCTACACGTTTCAATGGGGTGGGGGGGGTCATGCAGGAGCATAATTGCTGGCACTGTCAGAGTGATGAGATGGATTATTTTCATTTAGTTTGGACATGCCCAGCTGTAGCCCCAATTTGGAGTAGCATTCTAAATGTGATTGGGGGGCAGCCACATGTGAGTTCTCTTTACCAAACCTAACAGACTGAATCTCTTTAAAATATAATTCCTTTGGTTTAGAAATGTAATCTCCACAGTACTTTCCATTGTCTTTCAGGCATGGAAATTCACCCGAGATGGCTAGATAAAGAAGATGCATTTAATGAGCTATAGACTTAAAGGGTGAAAGAGCAGAAAAACTGTCATGAAACTTTGGACTCAGACATAGAGTATGTTCCTTCATTTATTGGATTCTGAAAAAATAGGGGAAGTGATTTTTTTATGGGAATGTTATCATATGCATGCTAGTTCTCCCAACTGTTCTGTATACATTATGTGCTTTGAATAACTATGAAATTGCATCATGCTTCTATGCTCACACTGTTCAATTGTTATTTTCTCACACCATTTCTTATCTGTTTTTTTCTTGTTTATTGGGATGACATTAAAGTGTTGATATTTAAAAAATACCTAAGAAATAAAAGCAAATCTAATGTACACAAACTGTTTGTTACTTTGTATGTATGTTTGTTTAGATGGTTAATTGGTTGCTTGGTTGGTTGGCTGGTTGGTTGGTTGGGTGGTTGGTTGGTTGGTTGGTTGGTTGGTTGGTTGGTTGGTTGGTTGGTTGGTTGGCTTTGAATAAAGGATATTTATTGTCTGCAGCCTGTTACAGTGTATAAAATGCAAAGACAAAAAAAAGAGGGAATATACAAACCAGCCAAGATATGCAGTGCATGAGTTTTAAAATCTAGTACTAATAACCCAGTGTTCACCTTAACCAGTCATTATAAACATTATGTACAAATACTTGAAAGTGAAATTCAGACTTTTCTCGATTCAGCTTTCACTTACATTGCTTTTTCCATGCATGGTGCTCCATATTCTATTGGTATTTCCTTTTTCAGTTAAAGAATATGAATTAAAAATTGTAGGCTGATAAACAGCCATTTCAAACTGGCAGTCGACATTTTAACTAAAAGTCATACTTGTACTTGATATCTAGACATGATCCTCTATGTCCTTCTATTTCTGAATGCGGCCGCAGACCACATCTGAAGTAAAAAGGATTCACACACACTTCCTGCTCTGCACACTCACATTGGCAGGATGTTATGGATTTAAAATACATCCCAATTTTATTTTTTTCAGGAATATTAAAGATATTTTCCATTTCTTTGATAACTTCCAGTCAGAGATGATAGTATAAAGCAAGTGAAGAATGGAGAGAGTTTGGCATAACGGTTAAGGGTTTTCACCTCATAGGCACAAGGTACACAGTTTGATTCTGATCTCAGATTATTAGCTTGGCTTAAATGACCTTGAGAGCAGTTAGCCTAGTATTCAGATATGAACATCCAACTGACTGTTACAAGTAGCAAAAAATTTCATTTAGAAAACATTGCAAACATGCACATAGCTTAACTTCTTTAAAAGCACATTGCTGTGAAAATGTATACATACTGTCACTTGACATTTGTGCATACGTAGCATTTTACTGTGACAGAGGAATGAAGAACATTACATCAAATGATTTATTTATTTATTTTATATAAATAAATAAATGAATGAATGAATAAAATAAATAATAATTAGCAAATTTTATTGTGACAGAGGTATAAAGGAGAACATTACATCAAATGATATCAGGATACAGAAATGCATATTGGCATTTAATAAGGGAGGCATAAGAACAATGTGCACTTACAGAGAACTTTTGATGCATATTTTATTTTAAAAACATTAATAAACAAATGTTATTTTTATGAAAGTCATATATTACTCAAACCAGTATACAGTTTATTAACAGCAAATAGGTAAGTCTTGTAATTTTCTGCATACTGTGGTAGCCTTGCATAATCCTTGAAAATGCATGTACAAGATTACAGTGAAACAGAAGCAAAAGATTTGAATGAAAGTGGGATAAAGTTTAAAAATTTTAGGGTCTAGACAGAAAAAAAACATTTTACAATAATCAAATGAGTATAAAGGAGAAATTAGGGTAAAAAAGACTGCAGCAAGCATTTAGCAGGTTGCTTAAAATAAGTTTGATTCTGATACTGTGACCCAGAGAGGGACAAACACTGTTATACAACTGATTTGTAAATTAGTCAGAATTAATTAATTAATTCATTCATTCATTCATAAATTATGCTTTACTTATTTATTTGTTTACTTTTGAGTCATGCAAGACCCTTTTTCCATGGAGGCCCACTGAAAAAAAGCTGTACAAAAATACATAAAAAAACATGAAACTTACTTATAAAACAGAGGTGAAGTACTATCCATATAGGTACAAGAATTAGGATGACAAACAATTCAGTATAAAGTTATTATAAAGTTATAAACAATTCAAGACAATTACAAATAATAAGACTGCTACAGTCATGACAGACAGACAGATACACAATACCTGTATTGTCCACACAGAGTTTTTGTACCAAAAAACTTAAGTAGTAAAAACAAACACCGAGGGCCAAGCCATGGAATAAGCAGACTGACTAAAAGCTACAGCTATGAAACAAATCTTTTCCTGCTTGTTGTTTTAAGTAAAAATAATAGTTTTGGAGGTGAAAGGCAGAGAGACTAGTGAAGGAGGTATGGCAAGTAAATCATAGGGGTATTACAGAGAGCAAAAATGAAATGATATTGAGTAGAACGTTTTAAGTGTTGTATTTGTGGGTACAGAGCTGAGAAGATTTTACGTGCAACACAATTAAAGAAGGAATTAGAGACGGCAGAAGAGTAAGGTGACTCAGAGCATTTCATCCAGGAGGAGAGCTGCAATGGCACAGCCAGCTGTTAATGAGATGAGATTTTACTGGATATGTAAAAGCATTTATGCTTGTCAGTTGTCTTGGTTTGGGGGAGGCTATTCCACATTTTAGATATCTGGATGAAGTGTTAGGGATCTCTATGATAGTTCAAAGTTTCAGTCTGGAATGTGAAGTACTTTTCAGTGGAGAAAAGAAGTCTGTTTGGACTATACCACTGGATAAGAGAACTGACAGGTGGGCATTTAGCTGGATGGAAAAGGATCTTGTGGGTAGCTGTAAACTGGGAGTAATTGAGATGATTATGAAATTCCATCCAGTTTAGTTTTTTTTTTTTACTGCAGTACACTGGTGAGTTCTAATACAGAGATTGGCAGTGAATTTGGCAAGTTTGTTACAAAATTATGAAAGGAAGAGTGGAAAGTTTGTGTCTAAGACTATTAGCCACAATCTTACGTATCTTATTCAATGCAACCTCAAGTTGTTAAGCATTGTAAGATGAACGCAAAGTCACTGTAGTAAATCCGTATTCAAATGTTGGAAGAAGAATCCCTTTCTCAAATTCACGTGTAAGCAGATGAGATAATCTGTAACAAATATTCAGTAATCTGTTTTGAGACGTAATTATCAATATGGATTGAGAATGACAAGTGGTAATCAAAGCAAAAAAAAACAGAGTACTTAACCGGTGTTAACTGACTCATGATGCACCCTAAGAGAAGATTTGACTAACCAGTGAGGGATACTAGTTAAGCCTTTTCTGGATCCCAAATAGCATGGCTACAGTTTCTTACAATTTATACCAGTGATGTACTTAAAGTGTCACTGCTGATTCCGGGTATAGTTGTTAGAAATTATATTCCAAGTAGCATCAACACATTTATTAAATGCCCAGATAAATATAGGTTTCCACAGAAGCAGTTGAAGTACAATTCCTTGAATTACAACTCATTAACCATATTTTCTGCAATGCATTTCTGATTTATTGCACTCTAAGTATATTTTTAACTTAGGATTTTGCTGTATGAACAGGCATTTTTAGGTTAAAGAAAGGAGGTGATTTAAAATAGTAAAAATCCACATATAATGCATGTCACACACATTGGTGCTCATCCTGATAAAATTAAAGTAAATGAGGGATAAAGAAAAGCAGATAAATGTAAATCTACTGTAGCACAGGATTTGCCCCTGTCCTTCTCCTTAGTAATGTGTCAATCCCCAGCTGTGCTTCTGCCCCTAACCCTAACCCTACACCTTAACATAAAATGAAAACTCTTTCCATGACACTGCCACTGCACAAAACAAGCTCACACACACACACACACACACACACACACACACACACACACACACACACACACACACACACACACACACACACACACACACACACACACACACACACACACACACACACACACACACATACACACACACACATATACACACACAGGCATACAGTTTCAAACACACACACACACACACACACTAAAGCTACAGTATCCCTAATCTAACCCTTACCCTAACTCTAAAAAGCATATACTCACACACACACACACACACACACACACACACACACATACACACACACACACACACACACACACACACACACACACACACACACACACACACACACACTAAAACTACAGTATCCCCTAATCTAACCCTTACCCTAACTCTAAAAAGCATATACTCACACACATATACACACTAACAGGCATACAGTTTCAAACACACACACACACACACACACACACACACACACACACACACACACACACACACACACACACATCACATACACACATTTACCTGTTTCAACTAAAGTGCCATCTGATAAGCTGAGCATTTGACAATTCTAACATTGACTTGAAAGCACTGGCCTCAGCTTTGTTTGAACAAAAGTTAATTCAATCAAATCTCTGGTAACCACACACACGTATATATATAGATATATATAGATATATATATAAATAATATAGGGTCTATATTAAATCAGTGAATGCTTAAAAAAGCAAACGCTGATTTATCGACCCCATGTAAGTGGAATCTTGCAATCCCCAACATTTAGAACATCGATTTTTTTTCCAAGGGAAAAAAATCACTGTTCCACAAAAGAAAAAGAAAAACTTTAAAACATTACATATTATCATTATTTATAATTACATATGTAAACCAGCCACTGGGGAATGCACAAGCTAGTGTATTTCTTTGTGCCGGTCTCAAGCCTGGATAAATGGAGAGGGTTACGTCAGGAAGGGCACCTGGTATAAAATTTTTGCCAGATCATACCAGATTGGTTGAGGCCCGGGTAAACAGTAACAGTCTCTAGTACTGTTACACAGAAGGGTGCTATTGGAAATTGGGCTACTGTTACCCAAAGGAGAAGGAGAAGAAGAGGGGGAAGGCATGCCCTGAAGGCAGGAGGAGAGGAGGATGGATGTGCTGAGAGAGGACATGCAGGTGGTTGGTGTGACAGAACAAGCTGCAGAGGACAGGAAGAAATGGAAACTGATGATCCACTGTGGTGACCCTAATGGGAGCAGCCGAAAGAAAAAGAAGAAGATTTATAAATATATATATATATATATATATATATATATATATATATATATATATATATATATATATAGATTATATATCATCTGGCTGAACATCTCAATGTCCAAAAGTTTATATTAGCAAATGCATTGTGCATTTGCTAATATAAATTCGAAGAACTGTACAGAGATCATGGTACAGTGCGGTTTGGGAAATTCATCACTTTCCTCACTGTAGTGTGTCTTGGAGTTGGAATATATACTTAGCAGGGGGTGTGGGGGAGCACAGCCCCCATGGGATGTTGGGTATGGGCATTTCCTTTATGTGAGCTCCTATACGGACATCACGTGATATTTTCCGAAACAATGTCGAATCTGCTGAATTCGATCAGCAGATTCGACATTGTGACTTTTATTTTTTGACTTTCTAGGTTTACTTTCGATATGTCTGTCAAAAATTATTTTGTCATTCGACACATTGATAGTAAACCATATATATATATATATATATATATATATATATATATATATATGTAATAAGCATGTCTGGCACACTACTATTCAGCAAACATGCACACAGTATATTGTGCAGTACTGTCCAACACCTACTTTTGCTGCAAAAGCATGTTTATTAATCAAGAAAAAATATATAAATACATCAAGAATGACATGCAATAACAGAAATGCAGTTCTTCAAAACTTTCACTACATTTTCTAACTATTATCACTGTTGTTGGATTAATCTGACAAAATGCCAGTAATCTTTGGAGGTAAACCATCTTGTCAACTAAACCTGAACCATCTGCTGTGCATGTATGAGGAAATACAATGGATAAACAAATTTCTTTTCAAACAGATGGGTACAAAAAAAGCTAAAAATTGTAGGTAGCACTTTTTATTTATTTATTTATTTGCTTGTTTGAAAATAGTAACCTCTGTTCTACTCCCTGAACCATTTATCAAAGCAGTCCAGTGTGCATGGCTAGCAGAGCTTTAATATTATATAATTTAATGGGAATATCTGTGCATACATTTAATATTAATGGCAATATTTAATGATAATATAATTATGTAAAAATGATTAACTCCTTAGTTATGTGAATGATCAGTTTAACACATGCATGTAACAACTTTATCACCATGTAATGTTTTCTTGATTTTATGAACAAAGTAATTGGAATTTTTCATATCCAGCTGAAGCAAAAGAGGACTATATAGAAAGCATGAAGAGCTAAGCTGCAACATAAGTAATTAAATGTAAATATAAAAAGGGCTGTTAAAAATAATTTTGCTCTTTTTGCACAGATAACATGGAGCTCATCTGTCACCACAGCCCATTCAGCAGCTGGAGTTCCTAATTTCTTATTACACTAAAGAAAATGTTTGCCAGAGCAAAAGATGCTAGAACACTAACTGTTGTTTCTACTTCATTTTTAAACTTTCAGATAAAGTAAGAGAGAAAGCTTTAGATTTTGACAACCATTGCCATATGAACATTCCCTTCAGCTCTTTAGCCTAGTTAGTAGACTAAAATTAAGGAATAATTGATAAAAAACACTTTACTGCTATCATATTCTGATTATTATAGCTACTAATATATATTTGTCTGGCGATTTTGTCTGTGGAAGTCATTTTAAAATGACATACATGAAAATATATTTCTATGCAGATATAGATACCAATATAGATGGATATAGATAGATATAGGTCCAGATTCCAAAAGTGTTTATTTCAGTGCAAGTTTGTCCTGATTCTGAAAAATTTGCTCTCGGTGTAAGAAACCTACTTCAGTGTAAGGCCTATCTGTAAACAGGGCTGCACAGTGAGCCAGATTCCAAAGCACCTGCTCTCAATGTTAAGTGGTAACTTACACTGAAATCTAGTCTTTTGAAATTTGGCCCATAGGTATAGACACATAGATACAGATACAGATATAGATATAGATATAGATATAGATATAGATATAGATATAAATAGGGATGTACTTCTAAACATCAAAGTATACAAATCTTGAAAGGGTAACAGTCAATCCCAAAAGATCAAAAGCCAATAAAAAAAAACACATGTTCTTTGCAGGGGGAAAGCCCTACTAGACCCCAGGTGGGGGAGCTGTACCTCCCACCCCCTTGATAATTATATATACTAGCTCTGAAATTGTTTTGCATGGGGAAAGGGAAAAATTCCCCGATCACCACTGCACAGTCATACATGGACTTAACGGTGGCAGAAGCACTCAGATGAGTTTTGATCACTTCTACTCGTGTCAAATACTGCTGAGATTATGAATGTTTCATTGTATGGAGTGATTCCATGTGTGTGTGTGTGTGTGTGTGTGTGTGTGTATATATATATATATATATATATATATATATATATATATATATATATATATATATATATATACAGAGAGGGGGGGGGAATAGAAGGATAGATTTTTTTTTAATGAAAACTGCTGTGGTGCTGTAAATTATTACAACTTTTTCTACATACTGACCAAAACACAGAAATTAAAAGCTAAATATCAAACCATCATTCTTTTCCTTTAATGTTCATCTCTAATCTCCTTTTGTTGCATCCAAATGGTCAAACAAATCTTCCTAGCCCCTTAAGAGATTTATAATGGATTGGCACAGTAGTACAGTGGATATCATTCTTGCATCGCAGTGCTTGGTTCCCCAGTTTGATTCTTCCCTAAGGTACCTCCTATATAGAGCCTACACTTCCTCCCTATGTTTGTGAAGGTTTTCTCAGGTACGTTTGTTTACTCCCACATCCCAAACACAAGTAAAACTATGGTTGGATGAGAAGAGCAGCTGATCTGGTTGCAAGGTATCTGGGATGCTGATTAATCTGTAATATAGTAATGCTATTTATTTATGTACCAACATTTCTGAATGCTGGCACAGAAATGAAGTTTCATAGCATTTTTGTTCAATATTGCAGGATGCTTTGTAGTGTATGCTACAGTTTTAAAAGATTGTTTTTATATTTAACTTGGAGCATATAAATACAGAAATGAGACTCTGACACCAAAAGTTAGGAGTGCCTGATGGATTGGAATGGACCTTTTTTTTAACGGCTTCTTAAACTAGAGTACAGAAATGGAGAAAAGGAACCTGGCTGGCTTTGTTGGCTTCTAAGGTTATAAGTACCAGCCATATCTAAATTAATCTTTTTTATGTTCCTCAACTTAGATTTAAGGGAAGAAGTACACTAGATTCTAGATGACCTTGGTATAGCTCTAATCCCCAAGACATGCCATAGATAAAATGGAACTTCTCTAAATTACTGTATGTGTGTGCTTATGTATGTATGTGTGTGTGTGTGTGTGTGTGTGTGTGTGTGTGTGTGTGTGTGTGTGTGTGTGTGTGTGTGTGTGTGTGTGTATGTATGTGTATGTGTGTGTTTATGTTTGTTTGTATACCTGTGTGTGCGTGTGTTTGTATGGATGCGTGTGCATCTGTGTGTGCATGTGTGTGTGTGTGTGTGTGTGTGTGTGTGTGTGTGTGTGTGTGTGTGTGTGTGTGTGTGTGTGTGTCTGTCTTTAGCTTGTACAGCACAACATGCATGATTAGTTCACAGTCTTGCACAAACTAAGTGCTCCTCCTCCACCACAACCCTGAACTGGATTAAGCAATATCATTAGTGAATGATTAAATGAATGAATGAATGAATGAATGAATGAATGAATGAATGAAGGAAGGAATAAACATTTCAGATGTACTATTAAAAGTACACACCTTCCTGGATATGGTATCCAGTACTACACTATGCATAATTAGGTACAAATATGTGTTCAGCATAATCTTGCCATATGTCACTGCACAGTATAAATTTAAAAAGAATAAGATAATGGTTTCTGCAAGAACAGTCTAGTGTGCTTTTTACGTTATAGTAACATGTCATTTTACATACATAGTTTATTTTGTAATATGTGTAACTAGAATGAGAAACAACACCTTTTACTTAAGTTACCTACTTTCACATCTACCTCCTCTAGTGCACATAGGATAAACCATTTTTTTATCTTACCTTTAAGCATCTATTGCAAGACCACCAGTTATTGTAGAGCCCACAGTAGTCATTTTGGGATTAGTGCTTCTGTTTTCTCCTAGTGAGAGAAGGAGCGTGGTTGCATTATTTCCTGGAGACTGCTGATCACCAGAAAGCTTAATAACTGCTTTATAGGTGACAGCTTGGAATCTGTGCTTATATTCTGATCCTGGTGAGAGTAGAAGCAGAGTGCATTGATTCCTGACTCTTTCTGGTTGGAGAGTGAGTGTCTGTGCTTAACATACCTGATTAGTCTGATTGCTATTCAAGGCATCTACCAGAAAAAGGTTATAACCCTGCAGACCCTTGCATCATCTGGGACAAGACTGTGGATCACCAAACAGGCCATGGCCTGCTTCTCTTCTTGGGATTGGTGCTAACATTTTGCTGCTGATGAGAGAAGAAGCAAAGGAGTATTGTATCCTAACACAGTGAAGCTGTGGTGAGACCAGCACTGGTAGTAGCCAGATAGTTGCCATTCATGTGACTCCCCTCTTTTAATCATTCTAGACAAGCTAATTCTTCATTTCAGAATATCTGCCTAAATACTTCATCCTTAATTTTTCAGTGTCTGTGTATTAGTTTCCTTTCAAGTGTTTGGCAGTGCTCTGTACAGGCTCAGACACTTTGAGAGACATTTTCCCTGTAAAAGGAATATATTCGAAAACAGCTCCAGTACTTAGTAATAATGACCATCCCTCCTAGCATGCCTAAAGGTCATTTCCTTGTGCTTTCTCCTATTAACCTGGTGAACCTGGGCATTCTGAGGCAATGTAGATTTCTAGATCCTATCTGCTTTCATCTGGGATAATTCCACCCACCCCCATTCTACTACCTACATTTTAATAACACCTATTAGCTTTCATCTGGCATTCTCCCATCCCCCTTCCAGTACCTTTACTTCACCACTCTATCTTCTGGTGTTGCATCACCAGGTAAAACAGTTCCTTAACTCACTAGCTGAATCACAGATAATGATATACTCCTCTTTACTACCCCTCTTGTTCACACCATACCTCCTTACCTTGTATGAAAACCAGTTTCTCACGGGATTTCAGGTCCCAAAAGGCCATACTATCACCCCAGATGTAAATCCTTCCACCTTCAACCATACTTACAGTACCAGATCCTATCCAACATCTTGTTCAGTCTATCAACATCTCAACCCCAGGCGCATTAGCTGTAGATCCAAACACTACCACAAACTAATAAACAAATTCCTGAAGTTCATCACCAAGTATAGACTCAACCTAATACTTGGTGGTGATATTCACCTCAACCCTGGCCCACTCACTTCAAATACACATACCCCCTCTACTTGCAATCTAAGCTACAAACCTACAATTAATAGGCCAACTAACTCTCTCCTAGTCTGTCATTTCAATATTAGAAGCATTAAAAACAAGGTACATGAATTGCATGCACTTCTGGATGTCCACTCCCCTGAGATTCTCTGTTTATCTGAAACCTGGTTAAAACCTAACACTAAAGACAATGAAGTGTTACCACCTGGGTACAACATACACAGGCTGGATCGTGCTTCGAGGAAGGGGGGTTGGGTAGCTGTACTCTATAAATCTGAGTTGAATGTCACCATAGATGTAATACAACCTCCTCAGATTAATAACGCAGAGATTCTTGCCACCAAATTGCAACTTAATAAAAATAAATGCATTAATATCATCTGTATGTACATTTCCTCAGGTAACAATATATCTACATTTGAAGATATCCTGCACTGTCACTACCCCCAAGAAACCCTACTACTTGGAGACTTTAACATAGACTGGGGCACCTGTTCCTCAGAATCCCCAACCACCCATATTAACCTGCATGCATTTACACAAATCATATCCACCCCTACCAGGATAGGTAAACCCAACCAAAAAGAAAGCATACTTGACTGGGTACTCATAAACAGTCACCCCCAACTGTACACCTCTGGTACCCTCCTTAATGGCCTAAGCGATCACCTTCTCACATATGTAATTAAGCACAAAACCATTAATTCCCAACAACCCTTACTCAGAAAGGCTAGAAACAATAAAAACTTTGACCCTGCCAAATTCCAACAAGAACTAAACTCATGTAATTGGTCTATTCTAAAACACCTCCCTTTAGAGGAAGCAGTAGCATACTTTAACAACAAATTCCTTGAGATCCTTGATTTGCATGCACCTGTTCGTTCAAAGAGAACCAAGGCAAAAACTGCACCATGGCTTTCTATAGAGTCTAAACTCAAAATTACCCTTAGAAACAAAGCATGGGCTTTATGGCGTTCTTCTCAAGACCCTCAAGATCACATTAAATACAGGCAATCCAGGAACGAAACCAAAAAATCAATTTTACAATACTACTGTAATTTACAGACAGTAAATCAAAATAACCCTCAGAAGTTTTGGGCAGGTTTAAATAATCTACTACATCCTGGACAAACTTCAACCCCAATCCCTACTGCTACTATTGATAAAACCCCTGAAGATGTTTCTGATAGTTTTAACCAATTCTTTACTGATTCAATTCAAGCCCTAGCTAGCCAACTACCTCCTAGCTCCCCTGGTCCTGAAAGTAGCACCCCTAGAAACCTACTCACATTCAGCTTCCAACCAGTCGCCACTTCACTTATCCATACCTTGATCAAAAAATTAAAACCCACTACACTTTCTTCTGATCAACTCCCTGCCGAGTACCTACAAAAATTAGCTGATGCTATTGCTTACCCCGTCTCAATACTAATCAATCAAACCATAGTAGAAGCTAAAATTCCCACCATCTGGAAAATATCCTATGTAATTCCACTTCACAAAGGAGGCAGCTCTACTGAATTCTCCAATTATAGGCCAATAGCTATACTCTTTCCACTTGCAAAGATTATGGAAAAATTTATTCATGGACAACTCATGCACCACCTAATCCAAAATCGCCTTATGGCAGACACTCAGCATGGCTTCCGTCCTCATCACAGCACTACTTCAGCCCTCCTAGCCTTTACTAACACCATAAACCACAATCGCAACAATAATTATATATCATCAGCCCTCTTTTTGGATCTTTCCAAGGCATTCGATATGGTTGATCACCAACTTTTAATCCACACCCTGCAAACATTCTGTCTAGATACTGGAGCCCTCCAATGGTTTCAATCCTACCTGAATGGTTGACAGCAGGCTGTCCTCTGGCAGAACAAACTCTCTAACCTTCTACCTAACACCCTTGGAGTACCACAAGGCTCTATACTAGGGCCCTTGCTGTTCTCCATCTTCATTAACGACCTTTATACTGTCATCCCAAAAGTCAGCTGTATCCAATATGCTGATGACTCTACTCTGATTTGCTCAGCCACATCTCCAGTAGAGTTATGGTCAGCTACCCAGACCAACTTTAATACAATAGAAAACTGGCTTTCTGAACATCGTCTGATCCTAAATCCCAAAAAAACTAAAATGCTGTTATTTTAGCCAACACGTAGGTCTACCGCTTTCACCTTTACCATAAAATCAAATGATGGCACAATAATCTCCCCTGACCCATCTACAAAACTATTAGGTGTCATCATAGACAATAATCTAAAATTTGACCTACATGTTAACCAAACTATCAAAACCATCAATAAAAAACTAGGTTCACTTTACAGAATAAAAGCCTTCCTAACCCCTCCAGCTAAAATTGCCATAGCTCGCTCTCACCTTCTTTCAACCCTTCTGTATGCATCCCCTCTACTTTCAAATTTAAACAAGACTGTCCTTAACAACTCTCAATTTGCTACAACCACATTGCCAGGTTTGCCACTGGGCTGCCTTTTAGGACACATCATTGCATCAATCTAAATCAGCTTTGGTGGCTTGAACTACCCAGCCTAATCCAGTATAACCAACTGATTATGGCCTATAAAATCCTTTATAATCCGGACAATACTCCTGCACTTAAAAATATTATCACCTCCTATAACAATCCTAGACCGCTTTGATCCTCTAACAAGCTACTAATTCAGACTAGCAAAATTAATAACACAGCCGGTGATTCTCTCTTTGCAAACTCTGTAAGTAGATCCTGGAACTCTCTTCCAGCTGATATTACCTTACTTTCCACCTTAGGTCAATTTAAAACTAGACTCAAACAGCATTTGTCACTTAACTGGCTATGTCAATGTATCAAGCCTGGCTAACTCTCTCCAGAATGTGTAAAAATCTGTTAGCCAGTTTACTGTGTAATTTAATTTAATCCTGACTTGTGCTCGGGATTAACTGTAACCTGTGGAACTTGTTTAACTTGCTTACTTATGTAATCTCTGTAAATAGTCTGTTTGTAATATGTAATGCTGGTATTATGTAATGCTGTATCTGCTTACCCTTGGGGCTTTTCTCCCTGGGTCTCCGCTGAAAATGGACATGCATCCAGTCGGACTATCCCGGTCAACAAATGTAAAATAAATAAATAAAAATGTAGCAACTGCATCATGTACACCAACAACCCTCTCCTCTTACCTCCCAACACTCAGGCTTGTGAGAGATACACTTATATATTGAAATTGTAAGCCATGCACTCTCAAGCCAAGACTGGAATAGGTAGTCAAGAGGAGAAGGTCAACATCTGCATCATACCACATGCAACACATAGCCCTCCAGAACACCCACCATCACAGCTCTCACATAAAACCACACACCCACTTTCGTGGAGGGTCTCAATAGAAATCTGCCCAAACAGCAGAGATCTCCAAGGCAGAAATGCACTTGACCACCACAACACAGCACAAACCACAAGACACATAGCTCATCTACACAGTGTGCCCCTCAACCTAAGCCCCTAAGGCAAAACAGTTTGCCCAGTACACTAATCATAGGTGACTTGATAGTGAGGCACACTGATGTCCCACTCACTAGGTTGAATAAGGAGAAGGTAGCAGTCACCTGTCTATCAGGTGCCAGAATCCGACACATAACACACGCACTCAGGTCACACCACAATAAGTACAAGTATGACTCTATCACTATCCATGTGGGTGTGAATGGCCTGAGATGCACTTCCCTGGACTACATGAAAAGAGACATGGAGGAGCTCTCGTATTATGTGCTCCAGGCAGGTAGTACCCTAGCCCTAAGCAGCATCCTACCATTGCCCAGAATGATACTGCAATACAAGCAGAAAATGATTGACGTCAACAACTGGCTAAGTTTCTGTTGTCATTCTAAGGGTATCCAGTATCCATTTGCTTGGGATGACATGATTGACAGACCTCAATGCTTTCCAGAGATGGCCTGCATCTGTCACCCCTGGGTTTCTGGATACTGGCTAGGGTTCTTGCCACCCCTATAGTGCCTTTTTTAGGCGATATTCCAGAGACCAAATTACCACTGTAACAGCTATAAATAAATGCAATCTGAGGGTCATACTGCACAATGCTAGAAGTCTAAATCTCAGGATTCTGTTGCTGGAAGCACTCCTCAAAATGGATAACATCAACATTTGTGCTGTAATGGAGACCTGGTTTAAAGCAGCAGAAAGCACCCCTGCACTACCAGGATATAACTTATTCCACACCTTTCAACCCCAGAACATGGACCAAAGCTCCAAAGGTGGTGTCTACATATTCATAAAGGGTATGCACACCTCCAGACTAGTAGCTCAGTATAACGCATCTGAGATACTTCAGGTACAACTAACATTGTGTAAGACGGTGATTTAGGTTGTAGCCTGCTATAGGTCCCCAACCATGTCCCAAGACCCTCACTCCACGTCCCTAAGCACCTTGGAAACTATTAGGTCCAACCCAACACTCTCATACTAGGTGACTTTAACTATCCCTCCATCAACTGGGAAAACTACTCATGCACCAATACACTGGCCCAACACTTCCTGGAATTCATCAATTCCAGTGCCCTAAACCAGCTCAATCTTACCCCCACTAGAGGAAGCAACATCCTTGACCTGGTTATTACAAACATGGGCAACCATTACTCTACACCAATAGTCAATTCCTCCTTGGATAGATCTGACCATAAACTAATCACCATGGAAATCCACATCTCATCCCCACCCCACGCAAAGGTAACCACTATGAAAGACTTCTCCAAAGCAGACACTAAAATCAACCACAAAGCCTTCTATAATTATATAAAGAATCCCCATGACTATACCTGTATTTGCTCTGAGTTACTGCTCAATGGTACCTCCTATACTGAGCCAACAGATATTGCCAACATACTGGCTGACAGATTCAGTGCTAACTTTACCCCCCCCCCCTTAAGGACCAATCACAATACCGGAGGAATGCCAGGCACCCAGCATTACTGCAGCACAGGTTAAAACTGCATTGTCCAAGAACAAGAATACAGCTTCCATGGGACCCAACAATATACCTGGATGTGTTCAACATGAACTACAAAGTAAACTGGCACCACATCTGTGTGACCTGTTCAATCACAGCCTCACCTCAGGCTTTGTCCCTACCGAATGGTGCACTCCTACAGTCATCCCTCTCCATAAAGGGAGAGTGACTACAGACACAGGGAATTATCATACCATTAGCCTGATGAGTCTGATATGTAAGGCTAGGGAGCGCATCATCATGGACCTAATTAACAAAGATCTTATTCAGGTATATAGGGAATTTAGGGACAACTACCTCTGGGAATGTTTGGGGTTATCAAAAAGTACTAGAGAATCGTCAGATAACCTATGTAGAAGATTCCATAGGAATGAAAAGTGTACTAATTGGTTCTCTGACAGAGTAGCTGATTCTTGGAACAGACTACCTAATTATATTAAAGGCAGTACTAGTTTAGATACTTTTAAGAACAGCCTGGACATTTATTATGGGAACAAGTGTTTTGGCATATTGGCAAGCTAGAAGGGCATTAATTCCCGTGCTTGAAACATTTGTATGTATGTATGTATATCTTTGTTAATTAGGTCCATGATGATACGCTCCCTAGCCTTATATATTATGAAAGACTAAAATATCTGAACTTGTACAGTGTCTCTTACAGATATTTAAATATCTGTAAGAGACAATGTACAAGTTCAGATATTTTATTCTTTCATAATAACTTAGATTTTCGCATCCATGGATGCCCTTAGTATATTTCCGCTGTTCTATTTCCTGTTTATAGGGAATCTCCAAACTCTAGATCCCACACAGTTTGGTTTTGTGAAAGGTAAATCATGCCTGCTCAACCTGGTTGACTTCTTTGAGTCATTCATCAGAGCTGTGGATTACGGAAAGGCAGTTCATATAGCCTACCTCAATCTGGCCAAGGCCTTTGATACCATTCCCCACTCAGGAATTATTGATAAACTCACCAAACTAGATATTAACCCCTATATTACCAGGCAGGTTGCAAATTGGCTCACAGATAGAACTCACAGTGTGAAAGTAGCAGACTCCAAGTCAGAATGCCAACCAGTCACAAGTGGAGTCCCACAGCAATCGGTCCTGGGTCCTCTCCTGTTTGGCATCTATTTCCCAGAAGTCCAGGCCAACACGAAGGGATTCTGGCTGACCAAATTCGCAGACAACTGCAAGCTGGGAACCGTTATTAACTCCCCAAGTGATGTAGACATCCTACAGAAAGGCTCACTGAGACCAATAACTGGTGCCGTAACCATGGCCTTAAGCTTAATGCTCAAAAAATATGTTGTCATCCCCTTTGGGAAAAACATAGTTCCCACTAATTATCACAACGATGGGAGCCCACTGAACACTGAAGGTGTTATAAGAGATCTGGGAACACAGGTTGTCAACAACCTCTTCTTTGACCACCACATTGCCACTGTGGTCAGAAGGTTTTTCTATGTGGCACATCTCATTATCAAAAATTTTGCATCCAGGAAGAAAGAGGTCATTATCTCTCTCTACTCTTCCCTCATTAGAATATTCATCGAGTTTAATACCCCATTTGGCATGTACCTCACTAGACACATGCAACAACTGGAAAGGCCACAAAAGTAACTCACAAAGAGGATCCTAGGCCTTAAACACATGTCCTACACAGACAGACTAAAACAACTCCAGCTATTCTCTGTCTCATATCATCTACTAAGAGGCGATCTCTGCTTGACTTACAAAGCCATGTCTGACCAAGCTCTGTTAGAAATGCTACATCTAAAGAAATCTAAAGAAATCCCAATCCCTCCATACCACATGCTCCAGAGACCTCAACCTCATTACCACAATCAACAGAATGTGCTGGAGGGACAAGTTCATAACCCAGAGACTGCCCATGCTCTGGAATAGACTTCCCATACATGTCAAGCAGAGCACCTCACTGGCCCTCTTCAAGAGAAATCTTGATGAGTGGATGGGAAATAAAAAGTTAATCCCTGGGATCACTCCAGTGGCTCTACTTGATAGAGGCACTGGGAACTAACGTCAGGCGACACGATGCCAGGGCACTTCTATGGGCCAGGCTTGTAAAGGCTCCAGAGCCATTAGCTTAGTACACACCTATGAACCTATGTGAAACAGCTCACTACACATATTTGCTGGTAGTATAACCTACAAGTACAGCAGCTGTGTGCCCATGTGATTAAAATCGTTCATCTACACTATTATTCTCAATAAGAAGGCTAAGATTGTGGTTCTGTGATGAAGCAAAACAGAGGTCTGACAGGAGCATTTGCATTTAATGTTTGGTCGGAAATAACATAGTAAGGTTCATGGTGTATAATTTTTTATATATATATTTTCTTAACCAGGTTTCCCAGTTAGGACATGACCAGTTTTTCAGAGGGGGTCTAAGAGCACTGTCTGGTTAAGTGACTTGTTGAGTCGCACAATACGCAAACATAGAATGAAAGAATTAAACCCTGCACTACAGAATAACTATTATTAGCAGCTCATACTTTTAATCCTCTGTCTGCCAGAGAAATCTAGTATTTTATTATCATACTTTTGGTGCCATTAAATTCCTTTCAAAACCATTACTGTATCTTTGTCATGTGTAACCTATTATTATAAGAAACATTTTGCTGATATCTATGGTGCTGTGAGACACAAGACTTTTGACCCTGTACTGCACACCATATATGCTAAGGAATGGTATGAGCTGTTAGGATATTATACCAAAACAAAACTTTGAGTGACTTGAGGCTCGAATATTGTCAGTCATGTGGCTTACCAGCCCAGATGCTGCATGGGAGTTTCGAAAATTCTATTTTTCCATCACAAACGGCTGCAATAAACAGCCCAAATTATCTCTACTGCCTAATAAAGTCTGAATAGTTAAAATCCCATACCACCAAACTATGAAGCAATGCAACATAGCAAAATATCCAATATTGTTATACTCCATGTGACTCAGCACCTCAGGCGCACCTGTTAGAAAGCTATCGTTAAGCACGTTCTTGTATACTGCCACAGTTCCGTAAAACAGTACCTTGCATTTTACAATGCATCCCATTTGCATGCATTTCAGTATACATAATATAGCTGCATGGAATGGAAAGTGAGGTACTGAAGGAGAACAGTGACATGTGTGACCCTCTCCATTTTATCCTTATCCATTAATGAAATGTACAAGTAAATGGCACAGCAGAGGGGTTTTCAGTGTTACAAAGGCCATATCACCTAACTCCTCCATAGTATTATGTCAGACAGCTGGTACCATCCATATGTAGCCTTACCATTTAAAGTGCTGTGCCTCAATTTAATGGTGCAGCATGGCAGCCACTGATTTAAGTGCTGCGGTGCAGCTTTCCTTAGTCCATTCTTATTTATTTGTGTCATTTTATTAATAAAACCTTCATAAAAAACTATTGCCTAAATAAATGTAGTGTTTCCTTCAGTGAAGTCAATTTAGAGATTAACGTCTATGGATGCATTTCATGTTTCCCTAAGTTGATGTCACCAAGTTTAAAGATACCTTTAATTTTCATTATCAAAAGTGCATGGAAAACAAATTTTAGGAGGGCTACTTTCAGATGAAGAAGATACTGGAAACTTTCGTTGACTGGACAAAAATGCTAATCAGCACTTTATGTACCACAAACAGTCGTGCAAGTCACCGAGCATGAAAATACACTTTAAGAATCTTTTACAAGGGAAGTATTGCATACTGGAATGAAAACTTGCATTCTACTTTGCTAAACTATAATTTACAGCACACATTAGTACACTGATTTCTGCTATGGAGTCATACTCGCAATAGACAATCTTGAAATGCACTGTCCCACTGCAATTTCTATTGCATACCACAAACCAGTATAAGGTAGTCTAGCTGATCTGTGCTATAAAATATTTCTTCATGAATCCAACTCCATATTTAAGAATACTGTACTGAGGTCTTGGACATCCACACCTACTAATATGTGCACATCACAGTAACTGTACTTTGCAGATATGCAGAAGAATGCATGCACCATTGGGCATCGCTGTGCCAGTCAATAGATACCAATCTGCTATGGTTATCAGCACATAGGCCAAAGAGAAACCCAGTCACCGCATATGGCTGCCGAAACAGTGGCTCATTTTTCCATCTGGCTCTCATCCCTTGCCAAAGATCATCAAACAGTGGGCACCACAAGTCTAATTTCTGATATAGAAGAGAAATCCTCTATAGGGTAATGTGGGATGTAGTTATCTGGAGGTGACTCTAGAGGGTAATGTGGGATGTAGTTATCTGGAGGTGACTCTATAGGGTAATGTGGGATGTAGTTATCTGGAGGTGACTCTATAGGGTAATGTGGGATGTAGTTATCTGGAGGTGACTCTATAGGGTAATGTGGGATGTAGTTATCTGGAGGTGACTCTATAGGGTAATGTGGGATGTAGTTATCTGGAGGTGACTCTATAGGGTAATGTGGGATGTAGTTATCTGGAGGTGACTCTATAGGGTAATGTGGGATGTAGTTATCTGGAGGCGATGAGATGAATGAGCAATGGAAGGGTAGTTCAGGACTAATGATTGACAGGTGTGAGGGTCAACAACACATGTAAAAACACAACGCATCAGAGAGCGTAGTGTGCCGCCCATAGATGAGGTTATAGCAGGATCGCTGAGGTGAATGTGACATTTACATTAACTCCTGACCACAAAGATATTTGCCATATTTCCTGTGAGATAAAACAGACTCAGAACTGTTTCTTGAGGCTAAATATCTAAATGCAGCTGAACAAGAAGACATGATATTATTTCCCACTAGGCAGAGGACACTGTAAAAATGACTGAGACTGCTGTAGCCATGTCAAATGACAATGTAGACCAGTACCAAACTTGTTATCTGGAATCAGTGGCAAATCTTGATGTAATGTTAAAGGTCCTGCCACAAAACTTGTTTTCCATTGTGATATTATCATGGTTTCCAGGCAGGTCAGCCTGGAGAGACTAATTCTAGAAGTGGTCAGATCTGATATTCTGTCACATTCACAACAGTTTAGCTTCAGATACATTTGTGAATTATGGTATCCACAGCAGTTTTATCACTTGTATTTTGCATATGCATAGCCAGCAATGGCCAAAACAAGGAAATGTGGGGACATTTACTTGTTGCCTATATCCATGAGGGACATTGCTGTTAAACCATGGGAGAATCTGCATTTTCTCATTTCTTCATCTCAATAACATTTGAAAAGAATAAGAGAAGTGTTTTGATTTATGTGGAGTGGAAGATGATTCCATAGAATAGGTATTTTTTCTGTGATGCATACTTATCTCTCCAACATGTTCTATTTATATTTCAAATTAAACTGGGATGACTAGAGTGGGTATTCATACTACCACTGGACTTGCAAATGTGTATTAGGTCTGACAGGATAGGGTGCATGGAAACTCTATACAGCAGGCAAAGGTCACCTCTTAGTAGCCTAGATGATACAGAATAAGAGTAGAGAAATAAGGGTTACAAATGGTCTGCATTGTTTTTGAGATGTAGGTCCTCTTTTACAGAGAAAGTGTTGTGGTTGCTTCTGATATGACAAGTGTTTGGACAAGTATATGCTGAATGTGGCATTATTTTCAATAATCAGCCTAATAAGAGCTGAGTACAGTAGAATGATTACATCCCTGGACTTGTACACCATATCTTTAGATATAATCTGTGCAAATAGAAAGGACATTTTTAGAATAGTGGATACATGAAGATCAAAGAACAGTTCATTGATGATGTAAGTTCCCAAATCCTTGACTACTGGATCAACTTTCAGGGATGTGTTGTCAATGTGATAGTTACAAAGGAAGGCATGCTTGCCAAAGGAAACAATTTTGTATTACTTGGCTTTTAACTTGTGTCCATACCAGGTATTTGTTTATGAAATGACCTTTCAGAGAATTTTGGTATCCTTTGGAGAGTTTATGATGGCACCAAATCTTAGCCATTTGCAAAATTGGTTAGCCAAAAAACCTTAACATTTCCTTTGACCTCCAGGAAGTAAAAGCCAAAGAGAAGCTGCCAAAGGGCTGAAATCTACAGTGCACTGTTAGAGGTAGGTCTTTTGAAGGAGGTAGAGCCACCTACCCTAATTTCCTACGTTCTGTTTGTGAGTCCATTTGCTATCCATTGAGCCATTTATATTTATCTAGGAGAGTTTTAGCTACTATACCTGAGTGTGGGATGGTGTTTAATGCCTTTGTGAGATATAGATACATGGTGTGTACTGACTTGACCTCATCCATTGCTTTGGTAATTGTCACAAAGATGTTGACCAAGTTAAGTAGGCAGTATCTATCCTTAACAAATTCAAACTGGCTGAGGTCGACAGCATACCTCTTAGATATAGCTCCCTAAAGGGAAAGTTTCTCATTTGTGGTCTTAAAAAGTTCCATGTTCCATGAAGTTCCACATTGAAATGGTCTATTACACATTCAGAGTTAGAAATCTTCTAATTTATATCCATGGTAAATAGAACTGAATCATATTAATTAATCAAAAAATCTTTTTGCAAGTACAAAATAGCACATTTTAACCATCCTATAAGGCTACTAGTTGAATTTCTTAATAAGAGTTCAATAGGGGATCCACATTTTGCCTATTTGTCCCTTATTATGAGAGGTAGTGTTCCACATTTTGGAGATGGGAGGTTGAGAACTATGGTCAGAGTTTGTAGGTTACCTATATCCTTATTTATTAACTCCATAATGACCCCTTCCATAGCCTTACAGATGAGGCTGGTCAGGTTTATGGTTCTATAATTACACAAGTCCATTGTCACCCCACGTTTGTTAGTGAAGCCTGCTTGGAGATTGATATTAAAAAACTTCTGTGGGGGGGGTCCTGAAAAGTCATGTTTCAGCTAACTAGCAGGCAGCCTATATGCTATGCAACCAACAGAAGTAGTGTTCTTGGTCTTAGTGTCCTGAGGACTTGTTCCTGGGAGATTTAGCTGCAGATGCAGGTGTGTGATCTGGCAATATAGGATGGGAGAGGGGAGTGAAATTTGAAGTAAATTTGTCTGCTAGTATATTGGCTGTGTTCATGTTCTTGGTTCATGTATGTGATATCCTTTACTCTTAGCTCTGCACAGTGCTGATAGTTGTTTCTGAGATTTCTAGCATAGTCAAAGAAGGCTTTGTGGTTATCCTTCCTGAGTGACTATTTTTCACCTCCTATCTGTCTTTGGTTAATTTGATCAGGGTCCAAAGTTTCTTGTTAAGTTTAACAAGAGTACTATTTGCATACTGACAGTAAAATTTGTTTAGGCATGCAATGAAATGTTTTCTTTTATTTTAGAGCTTTTTATCAGGATTCCACCATAGAGGTTTATTTTTTAATTTGGTGTTCTATTTACTTCTGAGGGGGACATTTGTGTCAATGCAGTTATTTACATGTGCATAGAATTTAGTGTTAAAGGATTCCACACATCAAGATGGAAGGGGATTTTTGAATTTAGACTGGTCATCACTCAGTTCTAGTATATTAGCCTTGGCATAATCTCTAAACACTGAGGTATTGACAGATGCTTATAGTTTCAGTCTTAAGGTAAATGTGACTGATTTGTGATCTGGTTTGACCAGGAAGGAAGGAAGTTACAACTGGTGGGGAACAAAGCTTCCCCCTATTGGTAAAGACCAAGTCCAGGATTTTATCGCCCCTGGTTGGGGATGAGGATTAAATTGTCAAGAGAGTTGGTATTGATAAAGCCCAGAAGTTTTTGAACATACATGTTTGATGACGTATGATGTGTATCTCAGTTACTGGAATGGTAGATGACATCTGCTAGGAGAATGGTGTTTGGCTTAATACATAGGGACTTCATACTAGTTACGCAGGAGATATGCACTGAGGAGGACATGGAGAGGTTACTATAGTTAGCTATGTTATGATAAGAATTTTTGTTAATAGTAAGTTGAACATGAAGGAGTTCCAGGTTATTATCTTGTCTAATGCATACTGAGATGATTTTTTTAAGAATATGGATACACTGCATCCTTTAGTACCTCAAACATCCATGAAGAGAGTCTCACCAAAACTGTAACCAGACCAATCACCAGATAAATACTGCATAATCAGAGACAAGTAGCAATCAATGCCCTCTGTGCCTTCAGTCAACAGGAGCAAAACGGTAGCATCACTCCCAAGATGGCTCCCAGAAAGTATTTTGCAGGAGGTTCCTGTGACTGATAATCTCTAGGAAGGCTAAGGACAATGTTCTCATGCTTTTGCTCTCACAAAAGCAAAACAGAAGCACAAATTCAATGCTAATCTCTGAGAAGCAGTTTGTATGTTCTATAATTATTAGTAGTCTAGTCCCAGATGTTAGAATTTAAAAGTAATATGGAAAAAAGGAATTAATACTCTAAATATTGCAGTGTGTACTAAGTGTGTGGGATGATATGAAACAGGCTAATTCACATTTTTAGAGTTTCACCCACTCAAGTCTATAACACCTTTGTGTGTACTTCTAATTCAAACCCACAGAACCTTATAGTATCCAGAACTTTTTTGGGGTCTGGCTTCTTTGACCTAATAATAGTCAGTCTTAGAAAGTGCAAAGTCCTATTAAGAAAATGACATTAAGCGTGTTAATCTGGATGTCCCACAGTATTTTCTATAGTAGATAAATTAGTCAATTAATTTGTCAATTATTCATATTTTCATATTAATGTTCATATTGTCATAGCTGAGAGCCCTGCATGTTATTGAGGGATGTGGTATGAAATTCCATAGTGGAAGACAGAAAAATTCATTGCCAGTCTCCATTTATATCAAATTATACCTGAGATGTTGCTACCTCTTTGTTAGTAATTATGAAAACAAACAATATTTCCAGATGTGCTTAATATTTCAAAAACCAAATGACTTATAAACTGTTGCAAGACATCAGGTGAAACCATAGACGTTCTTGATGAAAACTGTCTTCGATATTTGCACTGTAAGTTTTTGTACATCTTAGCATATGCTTTCGTATTTCTGTAACTATCTCAATAAATATGCACTCATACAGGAATTTCTTGTTGTCATTGGAAACTTTATGTCTGATTAATATAATGTTCTACGAAAAGATATCTAGGTAGCATAGTTTCCAAGATATGACAATTTGTTGGTGAAAGTTTAACAAAAATATAATTTGGGATTTGTGTGCATTATAATATATTATAGCATTTTTGGAGACACTATGAATGCACTGACTATTATCACTGTAAAGAATACCTTTTACTGATAACATTGATATTTGTATAGTTTTAATAGCGTTTATTGTTCCCAGCGTATTCACATTTGTTTCTTGTATGCTTTTTAAACTTTAGTTTTCAGAAAATGCTCTGGAATGCAATAAGTGTGTAGGCTGCTAGAGATGTGAGGTTCCACACCACAAAGGTATCAATGAGTTAAAGTTAAAGGGATGGCCTTCCAGCTGGATCTTTAAGTGCCAGTATAATAAGCAGCTGAGATATTGGGACAAGCTTCAAAAGGCAAATTTGCAGTATGAGAGGGCAGATCGAAAAACAACAAGTTTAAAACCACAACAGTAACATGGTGGATGGGTGGTAAAAATCCAATGCAGTTTCACAGCAGCAGTAGTCTCATAAAACTGGTAGCTAAATAAGGTCAGCTAAATCCCTTAAAAAGAAAATCTTAGCCCCAAGATTCAATAAAATCCATGTAGGCTCTGTGTAGAGCCATGGTTCCCTATCGGCAGCACACCATGCATATTAATCATAGCGTGCTGCTGAGAAAGATCACACTAACAGGGATACTGAATTCATGTAAGCAGCAGTGTAGTGTCCAGTGGTTGTGGATTGTCCAGGGAATTCCTGGACAGATGTTATGTACAGGATAATGTACAAACCTGTAATGTACCCTGGTAGTCTAGAAATATGTGTGAAGTGAATTTTTTTTTTTAATACCTGTTTGCACGTCATGGCACAGAGCACAGCAATGCTGAGCTGCGCTTACACATACACTACTGGTACCTGCCAGACATCTAAAAATAGAAACTGGACGTAATTATTTATTTTGCTTTCTCTGAATGCTCATTTGCATGGCACGGCACAGAGTGCAGCAATGCTGAACTGCTCTTACACATGCACAGGTGACATTTGCCAGACATCTAAAAATAGAAACCAGATGTAATTAATTACAAGTTATCTACCATGTTTTTATATTATGGATGGCTGTTTGCATGGCACTGCATGGAGCTTAGCAATGCTAGCAGGTAGCTTAGTAGTATATGTGAAGGTATACTGGTCTTCATACCATCCACATAGCTGAATAGGTAGAGTCACAGCTTAGAGTGTTTTAGGTCCTGGGTTAGAATCACTAGCAGTCATAGCTTTTTATACATTTATTGCTGTGGAAATGGGTCAGCTGACCTAAAGGATGGTTTAATGTAAAAACATATTTTTTACATTTGAAAAAGCTGCACAGTGCTAAGCCCTGCTTAAACATGGTTAAGGGCCACTCTTGTTTGCACGTTGCTAAGCTTTATTAAAACACAGTTGTGAATTTGCATGATGCTAAGTCAGTTTGTGCGATGCTAAGCAACATGGCACTTTTTTGAATGTTGCAGTATGACATGTAAGGGTGGGAAAACAGCCTATATTAAGGGCACTAGGCTGGAATTCTGCAGCATTCATTGGAGTCTTATTAACCTGTCAATATGCCTGGTGGTGTTGGTGAGACAGTGAGCTTTCAGGTGCAGAGGTGGGGTGTGCAGGAGTCCAGAGTGTTTGTTGAACATCTGGTCTGAAACTACAAACCCAGACTGTTGCAGGGCAATTACCAGGGCACAGAATGTAAAGCTGTAGCCTGGGATCAACTGGCCAGGTATCTTACCAGTGCTACTGGTGTCCACTGCACTGGTGAACAGTGTTGTCACCACTATGATGACCTGAAGTAAAGAAAGAGGGGAACCTTGGACACCTGGGTCCAAGAAGCTAGGGCTGCGCAAGCCCCACAGATATGTAAGTATATTTGTAACTACTTTAATAAAATACAAGCTGAATCTTTACAAAAATGGTATGCATAATGGTGTGCTTCTCTTCCAATAGCTGCAGGTGAATGGACTTGCAACATTCAATCTCATGCCAGGCATCTGGCCAGCATGTGCCATGAGTATGATAAGAATAGATATTTTCTGATAACTGCAGTGCAATAATCAATAAACAATACTAATAACAATAAGCAATAAGGTGTAAAGTAGGATTGTGGTTTGATAACTAATGTGTTGTAATAAGTGCAGTAGGGCTGTATTAATCTTTTTAATTTCTCCAAATCTTGTGCGTTTCTAATACCATGATGGGAATGGACCCCATTCCTGCGTCAAAGTACAATTAAAGTTTATGAAATTAGTATTGTTTCATTTTTTGATGTTAGCCAGAAGTGCTCTTCATAGCACCCTCAATGTGCCCAGTAATGACTCCTGCAATTTGTATGACATTCCACATATTGGTAGCATATCTAAATATGCTTGTTCATAGGTTCATAGGTTCATACTAGGCTATCTGCCCTAGGGCATTTATAAGCCTAGCCAGAGTGTGTTTGGCTTTCACCACCCATTTTAAATTAATTTTGCTATGCCCTTTTTCGAGGTTAGTATACTGTGCCTCTGTCTAACAGTGACACAGAAGTGATATACACTCTTTTTTATAAGCCCCATTGCTCCTACTACTATTGGAACTATCTGAATATCTTTCTTCCACAATGCTCTAGTTTCTGCCTGCAAATCCTGGTATTTTATGATTTTGTGCTTCTCTATACACAGGACACTGTAGTCACTGGGTGTGGTGATTTCAATGATCAATGCTACTTTTGTCTTTTTTTCTTGGACCACTATATCTGGTTTTCTGGCATCTATCTTTTAAATGTTGGCAATGGATGATCCCATGTGATGTAAACTTAATCATTTTCTATGATGCTTTGCGGTTCAAGTTTCTAGTGTTTTTCAGCCACTTCAACATCATAATGTTTGCACAATTCCCAGTGCAACAGTTTCGCCACATTATTATGCCTTTCAGTATACAGTCCTTCTGCCATTAGTAGGTCACAACCAGCAATGAGGTGTGCAACTGTTTCCAATTCTGTTTTCTCCCACATGTTCAATGGACTTTGTAAACCACCGTGTACATAGCCCACTATCTTTGGCTATTACCTATATCAATATTAACCTTTCATCTCTTGGTTTGAATTCACCTCTCCTTAACCATTCATGCATTCATTCTTGATCAACATGAGGTTCTTCCAGAAGTTTTCTGTACTTGCAACTATATTTATGATTTTTCCACATTTCTTGCCTTTTTATCTGGTCCTTCACCTTTATATTCTTTCTTTTGTTTTTTAATCCAAAAGACAGCAAGAAGAAAAACAAATCCAAATGAGACAACCACTTTATTCGATTTGAGCGCTTTCCTCTCCACTAAAGAGACTTCATCAGAACAATGTGCACACAACACCCAGCCTTTTATATACCCTCCCCAATTAATCAATCAAACTTTAATAAGAATCAATTAAAGGCAGAAAACCCACACTGGAAATAAAAACCCATTCAACACTGATACAATTAATTACCATAATCAAGTTTCATATGCAGACTTAAAATTCCTTGTTAAATTAACATTAAAACCATCTTAAAACTATAAAATATATAAACATTGAATTTTACACAGTAACAAATTAATTCAGTTAGCCTAAAATGTGGTCCATTTTCAAAATACTGGATATACTTATCATTTCATTGATGCCTGGATATTGAGAGGCATTAAAATACAATTGCCACCTCAGTTCTAGTACATCTAAATGAACATCCAATATACATCCCTGCTCATCTTTGACCAGTTGTTGAACTACCAAAAATTTAAATTGGTGGCCTTGATGTTCTTGAACATGCCTATACAGGGCACTGGTGTTTCTACAATGCCTAATGTCACCAAGGTGCTCACCGATCCTAACTTTGAATTTCCTAGATGTATTATCTATATAAAATATAGAACAATTTTCACACTTAGCCATATAAATGATGTTACAGCTGTTACAATTGTAGTGCCCATGGATGTTAATAATTCTCCCATTAACTCTGAACTTTTCCTTTGTCTCAAGTATAAAGGAACAATATACACAAGCATTACACCTGTAATTCCCAAATTTTCTATTACTTTTTCCTTCCTTTTTCCTTCCTTCCAATATGTTATTTAGGGATCTGTCCTTTCTAAACACAAACCTAGGGGTCTTCCCAACCCTATGTGCAATATTACCATCAAACTGCAAAATCTCCCAGTTTGCTTTAATAACATCAATAATGGTGCTTGTCACCCCATTGTAGGCTATGATCAGGGTTGAACAAAGGTTAACTATGTTACCTACCCTTTAGGTCCCAAAAATCCATTGCCTATAATAGGCTTATATAAACCTCGCTCACGTTTGTTCAACACTTCAACTCTGACCTGATTTAAAAGACTCTCAGGGTACCCCTTTTGTCTAAACATGTGTATGATGAATTCTATTTCCACCAGGAAATCATCATGCAAACTAACCATTCTGGCAGCCTGCACCAGCTGACCTTTGACAACAGACTTCTTTTGATGGTGTGGGTGCCAGCTACCATAATCCAAATAGGAATTGGAAAAAGTCATCTATCTATGAATTTTGGTAATAAACTTTTTATGTAACTGATCAAGTTCCAATTCCACATCTAGGTAATTAATCTTTTCCTTGTTATATTCATGTGTGAATTTCAAAAATTGCACAGTTCCATTAATCCACACAAGGAACTCATTCAATCTTCCTCAGTACCCTTCCAAACAAGAAAAAGATTGTCCCGAAAGAAATTTTAAGTCTGCATATGAAACTTGATTATGGTAATTAATTGTATCAGTGTTGAATGGGTTTTTATTACCAATGTGGGTTTTGTGCTGAACTCAAATAAAGTGGTTGTCTCATTTGGATTTGTTTTTCTTCTTGCTGGCTGTTGGATTCATTGGTTTTTCTCTATCTTTGTTCTTTTGTTTTTTGGCACATTTAGTTGCTGCCTGATTTTTGTCTACTTCTGGTTTGATTTCCATTCCTACTTGATGCTGATATGCTTCTGCTAGGTTAAGCAGAAAAGTCATCTTAGATTTATTCTCCTCATGTTTCAAAACTTTCATTACATTTGGGTCTCATGTGGTCAGTAGGTATGTGTGGAGTCCCACGATTGCAGACCTAGACTATAATCAGTTTCAAGGAGGCCCATCCCTCCTTCGGAACAGGAAATATATAATCTTGGTATGCACTGATTTTTATAGATCATTTTGTGAGCATGAAGCATCCTTCTTGTTTTAATATCTATCCGACACATTTTGGGGTCAATCAGTTACTCCAAAACTGTAAGTTAGGACAGGAAGAGCAACTTGGTTTATAGATAGGATTTTGTTCCTAGATGTCAGTGCTGTTTTCAGGATTAATTTAAGTCATCTGGAGTATTCCTTACTAAATTGTAGATGCATTTGTCCATGTTTTATTGCTGATCCTTCATCAATTCCCAATTATTTATATACTCCCTCTTGCTCAAGTTCTTTTATATCACATTCTTGTCCCAAACTGATGTTTTCCTGGTGCTGCAGTTTTCCTGCTTTAAAGGTTGCTTTTGCACATTTATCAAGGCCAAATGACATTCTAATATAATCTGAAAAAGTTTTGACAACCTGCAGCTGTGCTTTCAGTTCCTCATCTGATGAGCTATACAGTTTTAAATCATCAACAAAGAGAAGATGAGAAGTCTTTAGACTTTTTTGTTTTCTAGGAGCCAAATTATAGTAATGGCCTAAGCTGTTAAATAAATAGCTTAATGACTTAAGGGCAAGGCAGAATTGCTATTGTGACAGAGAGTCACCCTGGAATATCCCCCTTTAAATTTTTATCCCTGGGATAATAATTTGCCCTTTATCATGGCTTAATTGCAAAGTGGTCTGCCACTGTTTCATGGTCACTGTAATGTAGTCAATCAGATGTATCTTATACATTTTAAGCACTCTTTTATCCATGAATGTGGAATACTATCAAATGCTTTTTTGTACCATACTTAGATTCTTCCCCTTTTTACAGTTCTTCACTATGACTTTAACAACAAATGATCCTTTGTTTGATATGACTTTCTTTGATTGCCCTTTTGTTCTATTGCCATAATTGAGTTTTCTTCTAAATGACTATAAACTCTGTTGGCATCAATTCTCGTGTATAGTTTATATGTCGTCGGAAGGCAAGTCATTGGTCTATAATTTTGGGGGTAGCTTGCAGGTTCACTCTTAAGTAGGAGTATTGTTTTACCTATTGTTAGCCAGGTTGGTGTCTGTTTGGGATGTGCATATAAATAGTTCTTACTCATGGCTAAGTCTTTGTCCAAAGATGTTAATACGTTTAACCAAACGTTAGGTACTGCATCTGGGTCTGGGGTTGTCAAATTAGAAGCTTTTCTTAACTTTGTTTCAATCTCTCTGGCTGTTACTTCATCCCATTTCATATCCTGTACCTTTAAGCTTCCTGTTCTTTCTTTTACTTCTTTTATCCATTTAGCATCTTTGTTATGTTCCACAGGATCTTGACAGATACTTCTCCAAAATCATCTATTTTTTTCTTTTTTTTTTTGTCGGTCTTTCAATTCCTTTTACCTTGTTTCCCAATTCTCTATAAAACTTTTTTGGGTCATCAATAAATTTCTTATTTTGTACTTTTCCTTTATATTTATCTGTGTATCTTCTAAGTTTTTCTACCTGTGCTGAAATTTTTAGTTTATTTGAGATAGTGCATGATAGATCCTGGTCTGTTCTAATATTGTGCTTTGCTTTTATCACGTCTATCTTTCTTAGTATTATTCTTGATCTGTTCCCTCTTCTATAGACTTCTAATGGTGACACTTCTTGTCTTAGTTGCTTTATATTTTTCTCTATTCGATACTTTCATGATGGTATTCAATTTCTTCCCTTCCTTTGCCTCACTACCCTGTGTTCTTGTGGTAGAACTTTATCAGTTATTAGTTTAGCTGTACAGTAATATATCCTGTTTACTTTTGTTATATCACATGGATCTCTGTGGAGAGTCCTAATTATTGTGTTCATTTGTTTTATCAGACTTCTGACTTTTGGGGGTTTATTGACCTTCTGCATTCTATTTCTTTTGTCGATCTTAATATATCTATCTATGTCCATTAAATCAAGCAACTCTTCCCTTAGTTCATTTTCTTCCAGACTGAGGGCACATCTTTTGTTTTCCACTTCCTGTGGGCATTCTATAGAGAGTTCTATAGCATCTTCCTGTGGCACCTTCTCTTCAATTTCATCCTGTGCCATCCATTGCTCTATTTTTTGGGAACTCACTAGCCTATCACTCCTTAACATTGGGTGCATCAGAGTTTCCACAGTTTCATATTCCTTTCCTTGCTGTCTAGCTTCAAGTGAATGTTTATACTGGTTTCCTGTGGAAGGCTCCAAAATATCTTGATGTGGCGCCTGACCAATTGCTTCCTGTTCCAAAGGTTTCACCTTAATTTGACTATCCATTGCTCTATCCTGTTGTGGTGCTTTCTGTATTAGATTTTTTACACTGAATCCTTCACTTTGCAGGTGCTCCATAACCTCAATTTCTATTTCTTTAACTTCTCCATTACTAATCGCCTTTTCTACTTTTCCTCTTAGTCTTCTTATCTTCTGTATTGTAAAGTTTCCATACCCGAGTTCCTTTGCCTGTATTTCCCTTCAAATATCTTTGGTGCTGCTCTTTTTGTATTGGTTAGCTTTGCTTTCTCCTTTGCATAAATATTACACCATATTAAATCTCTTTTTCTTTCCCATGTCCATATTTCTTCTTCCAACATCTCCTGATCTTCCTGTTTCTCCTTAGTTTGGGGACTCACTCTATCATGCTGTGATGTAACCTGTGTTAGACCTTCTACACCAAATCCTTCACTTTGCAGGCATTCCATAACTTCAGCTTCTATTTCTTTAACATCTGCTTTACTAATCTTCTTTTCTACCCTCCATCTTTGTGATATTAATTTTTTATTGTAAAATTTTCTATATCTGGATGCCTTTGCCTGTATTTCTCTTTGAATATCTTTGAGACTGCTATGTTAATTAACTTGGCTTTCTCCTATGCATAAATATTGCACCATATTAAATCTCTCTTTCTTTCCCATGTCCATATTTCTTTTTTATAATTTTCAAAAATATCTAGGTTTGGTTGTTTACATTTTTGCACTTCCTCAGATGCTTTTTTTCTAAACAAATCAACGTTTCTTGATTTATATACTGTTTTTTTTTTCAAAAATCTGTTGTATTAATGAACCCAAACTGTCTTTTGAAGCTTCTGACAGTTTTTCCTGTGGAAGTATTTTTCTTTTCTCTAATTTATCTCTTAATCTTTTTGTATATCCTCTGTCTGGAAATTCTGGGCTTTTTACATAATAGTAACTATACATAATTTCTTTCTTATCCTCAATAGTCCACTCTGTTGTCTTTATGGCTCTTCTTTGGCTTATCAGTTTTTGTGATTTTGTTTGTATACTACCACTTCCTTCTACAACAGGGGGGGCATCCCCTCACTGCATGTCTGTCCTAATGTTGCTGCAGTTAATGTAAAACTGAAATAAGTAAAGAATGCAAAAGTAATTGCCTGATAAATGTATTGCACAAATGGTTCAGGTCTGTCTGCAGTTCACTTTCCCTCACATAATGCTCTCTTTTCCTCCCACTCCAGGAACAAGGTATATGTGTAAGGTAGCCCATGTTCTGGGCAGATATCATGGTGTACTTCACACATTCTAAGGAGCAATAACAATAAAGTGTAAAGGAGGATTGTGGTTTCATAAGAATATGTTGAAATAAGTGCAGTAGGGCTGTATTAATTGCATGTGTGTTCTAATGTTGCTGCAGTCAGCTGTAAAACTGAAATAAATAAAGGATGCGAAAGTAATTGCCTGATAAATGTATTGCACAGCCCACAGTACATTTCAAGGCTGTCTTCAGCCCACTTTCACTCACATAATGCTTTCTATTCCTCCCACTCCAGGAACAAGGTATATGGGTAAGGTAGCCCACGTTCTGGGCAGATATCGTGTGTATACTTCACAGATTCTAAGGAGCAATAACAATAAAGCGTAAAGCAGGACTGTGGTTTCATAAGATTATGTTGAAACAAGTGCAGTTGTGCTGTATTCATTGCATGTCTGTTCTAATGTCACTGCAGTCAATTGTTACATAATGTGCACATGCCCCCTAAAGTTACAGCTTTTGGGTTCTACTCCCATGCCTGCCAACTAAGACATGATGGCTGTTTAGTCTACTTAATGTACACAAACATACCTCTCAAGTGTCATGATTTTTTTGTAATGTAATGACAACTGCCCAATCTGTCTGGTCCATGATTAGCAGATAAATGATTACCCGGAATGCATTGTATTTGCAAATCCATTTACAGAACACCTTGTTAGTTATGCACATGCATATTATGTGAAATAGTTCCGTGTAGTTGTGTACCTGCATTTGTTAGTGCTTGGCCCATACTATCCCATGGTAACAGCTTGAGAGGTATGTACATACTACATCATCTATAGAAGAATTTGAATCACTGTGCTCAGAACTGACATTGCACACCTGTAGAAGTATGTATTAGCAGTCTGTGTATTAATATCATCTATGACTTCACTAACTGTATGTTTTCTCTCCCCCCATCCCTTGCCTTCTTTAATTTATTAATTGTATTTATTATTATAATTTAATATTAATATATTCTGTTAAACTAACTGTTTTGTTGGCATTAATGGGTTATTTCATTCTGGTCTGCTGTTAAAAATGTTATTTAATGTCGTGTTCAACATAATATACTTTAACATGTATTTGGATTAATCAGTATTATGTTCTAATATGTTAAATCTAACATTGGTTTGGTTATTACTAAGCTTAAATTATCTTTATATCTACTTTACTACAGTGGGACAAGGTAGGCCAGTTCCAGGTGATCAACCTATCTTGGCTCCTCTGGCCATGGCACCTGGGCCCAGCACATCTGGGATCCAGCCTGATGGTGCCCCCTCTGCTGCCCCTGCACTACCTGTGGTTTCAGGTAGTTCTGACCCTCAGGATGGGGCCCACCCCCTCTCTGGGAGCAGTGGTGAACGGGCTGTTGTCACCCGAGATGAACTGCCAGGTTTGGTGCACAGAATGGTGTACTGTGGTTTTGGATGCCGCCTGTGCTGGATGGAGAGCATGCTGGGCACCCTGATGGGGCAGGCTCACCTTGGAGCCCAGCCCTTACCACTTCCTCCCCAGGGACAGTGAAACAGCAGTGCCAACATTCCCATGGGTGGGGACTTGAGTCCTGCTGCTACCTTGTGGAAGTACTTGAGACTGGGATTCCACAATACCCTCCCCATCCAAGGTGTTTACCCCCCTCTTGCATCATACACTACCCCTGTCTGATGTCTTGCCTGTTTTCAAAAGCTTCCTCACCTTCCCAGCTTATCTCCCCCACATGAACCTATGTCTCTTCTCCAACATTCCACTCTCACCTTAAAAAAAAAAAAAATGGGCACCTGCCCAAAAAAAACTATTGCACCAACACAGCTCTCCATTTCTCACTTGACCACTGAACACACGTAATTTAGTCCAATTGGTTTGACAACCAGTTATATTGTCCTCACCCCTCTCTCTAGGGGTGACAGTCCAAATTCATCTACAAATTCAGTCAAAGTGCACAGTTGTTGCTGAACAAGAAATGGATAGCTATGGTTCTTCCATACACCCTTCCTGCACATACCTACCTGCCTTTCACTATGTTTTTTCTCTTGCTTGCGGGGTGCACCAATGTCCTATCTCCCCTTTTTTCCTTTCTTTAAAGATTTTTTGCATGACACTGGGTGATGCGGTGTGTCGAGCAACATCACTCAGTTCAGCTAAATGGAGCTATATTAATATACGTGTTTTAAATGATAATAAACACTTACAAAATAAATGCTTGTCCCCTATTTCGAACCCACAACCATCATACCTGCAGACCAATGCATTAACCTGCCACACCACACAGCTCTTAATTAAAACAGGTGGTTTAAGCAAAATGTAGTACGTACCCAACCAGGAACTTCGTAGCCCTGGCAGCACCTCCTTCAAATCACAAAACTAAATAAATCTGTAGGAAAAATTCTTTATAGCCACTCAGTTAGCTCCTCTTGGAACCAACTTCCTCTTCATATCAGAACCATCCAAAACTTTTGCATGTTCAAACTCACTATAAAGGAACATCTGCTTAACTCCTGGAACTGCCACTGTAAGAATCCTACTTGAACTCTGCCCAGTCTGCCTTATCCTTCCCCTCCTTTCTACCACTATGTCTTTACAGATACCCACCCCCTACTTATATTCTAGGTTTTCCTGCTCTTTGACTTTTTCATGCTCCACTTAAAGAAATCCCAATCCTTCCAAGCTACATGCTCTAGAGACCTAAACCTTGTCACCACAATAAACAGAACATGCCGGAGGGATAGATTCCTGTCCCAGAGACTTCCCATACTCTGGAATAAACTACCTTTCTATATCAAACAAAGCTCCTCATTAGCACTCTTCAAGAAAAATCTTGATAATTGGATGGGAAATAGGAAATTCACCCTGGGGATCACCTCTGTGGCTCTGCTCGACAGTGGCACAGGAAAATAATTTTCTTGGGTGGCAAAAGCCAGGGTACATTTTTGGCTGGGAGGCCCCAGGGCCGATAGCCTAGTACCCACCTATGAACCAATGAACCTTCCACTATACTCCTATCTTCACTTTTTACCTCTGCCACCTGTATCTCCCTCCTCATACACTCTATACCCCTCCTTTGTCTTTTCCCTTGTACTTGGACCTCTCTTTCCTGGCAACCATATGCCTCACTACACTTACACTTAGGTTAGCAAATTACATATCCTAATGATCATTCTCATGTTGAATCTGTGTTTGCAAGGCTTATAACAGCTTATATCTATGTTTAAGTTTTCTTTCTCTTCATACATTGTATAAAATTAATCTATTTTTCTGTATTATTGTTTGATTAAATACTTAATTTGATTGTATAAAAAAAATTAATTGTTATAATGGAGCTTTTCTCCTCGGGTCTGTGCTGAAAAAGGGCATCTGCCCAGCCAGACCAACCTGGTTAACAAATGGCAAATAAAAAATAAATAAAGTTACCGTAATTAAGCATGTATAAGCAGAGCTGCACATCACGCTGTGTTACTCAAACTTGTTGAAAAAGTAATGGAAAAACTGGGAATGTAATTTATAGTCTGTTACAGAAGTAAACCACTGGAAAGCCAGGCAAACACTAATGGATGTAACTGAGGTCTCTAATACCAGATAAATGGGCACTTTTAACAGCAACATGTACAAGTAAGCCTGCTACAACATTAATGGCAAAATACATGCTCAACTGGGAATCTAGGGGAGAAATATATCCCTATAAAGCCAGGCAGATAATAATGGATATAATGGAGGTATTTCACAGACTGTATGTGTACACTTATACCTTCACAAATGCACATGCTGTAACAGTGACTCAGCAGCTCAGTCTGTTAAATGCTTTGTAAACAGTAACGTTTGCCACACAGAGTCCTGGGTTCAAATCCAGTGGTGTGTAGCATTTAAATTACATTATTATGAAGCCATCAATGAATGACTGAGTCATGCACTCTTTATCCACACAATGCATTTCAAATGAAATGTCTCCTTTTCACTGATGGAAGTCACAGCCCAGCAGATAGCAACACACTTGACATATCCCTATAGCAACACTATAAATGTATAAAGTGTCAGGTCATACATTAATATTCATTCACAGAGGATTTTAACAGGTAATGCAAATGAGACCCAGTAATATCAGAGTGCAGCACACAATCATTTCATAATGATATTATAGATTAGCACAGCTGCACAACTAACATACACATATGGAGGTCCTGCTAGTAACAAGGACTGCAAGTACACACGTTCCAAATGACTACCATAATGTAACACATGGCCTGACAGTTGCCCAAATGATTGACATAATGGTATAATTACCCCCTATGTTGCTCAAGGACACAGCAAACATGTAGTACATGTAGTACTCTGTTAGTGATGCCATTGCTTAACATATGTACCTTAAATACATGCCTTAATTTGCAGTGGAATGGGTAACCTCACTCTGGCCCTGCCTCTACAACAAGACTCCCTCAGCTCCCACAGTTACTCTGACAGCTTCTTGTCCACCAAAGTGTTCACACTCTCTGCCTATGCCTACTGCCTGCAGCATCAGCTGCAGCCTATAGCACACACATCTGTATGTAAAAAGTAGCTGCTACAGACATACCCTCTGCAATAACTTAGTATTTTGACCCCAAGAGTATCCAACACAACATATCAGAAAGGGCTTCTAATCTACATGAAGGCCTTATATCTTGTTCAGTGGTTGCATGTCATTGGCTGATTATACTGCAAATCAGATATGCTGGCTACAATTAGCAGTTCAGAACCACATATTGGTTAAGAGCCAATCAACTGGTAATGAGAACCATGTTAAAAAGACAAACAGCTGGTGAGGGGAACCGGTCTGTATGAGACTTTCTTCAGACAGTATCCCCATTGCCAAACACTTTATGTATCTGCACATATCAACGAGGAGTATTGTACTCTGTAAGGTATATAGAAGTTTTCTTTACAAAATGATGCATATGTGTGAATATACATTGGGGGAATGGGGATTACAGCATTAAGCCTTTCTTAGAACTGTAATGATGACATGTCCGTGATCACCAGATTTGTTAAACCTACAGGGGATGTACAATACATCAAGGGTGGAATGTTTTTCATGAATGTGGCACACTGGTCTCATGGGAATGTCCCTGTCTAGTGGTTGTATTACCACACTGCTATTTGTCTGGCAATGTTGTTTTGACATATTATCAGGTGTGTTACCCCTAGGGGACACACTACAATGGACTCCTGTGCTGGGTATTTGTTCATACAGCAGTATCTGTAATGGAACACACGGGAATAGCTGATTATTGCTAGTATCCGAGTTGTATGTGAATGTATTTGCACACAGTGGATAATGCCAGCCATTCTGTTCTTGCTGTATCTCTACATAGTATACTTTCATGTATGTGGTCCTGACATGTGTTCACATTTTGTAGTCTTTTAGGAAAAATGTATGCCAGATGGCATGCCCCTTTTATGGATGCTGAGAATGATGTCATCATGGGAGGCCTCCGTCAACACCAAGAACTCCTACTGTCCATGGGGAGGAACAGCAGGGTACAGCAAGCAGCATTGTGGTCTCTATTCCTATATGTATAAAAGACCAAATTTCTTGATCTTTAAAACTAAGAATTGTTAACAAATTGACCATGCATAGGGCCAGATTCTGTAAAGTTCACAGAAGCTATTCGAGGACAGTGCAGCATACAAAAGGAAGACTTCAACATACCTGGTGTGGAGATGATTCCAGAAGACACGCTGAAGGTAGACTGCATTGTTAAGTATGCAGAGTAGGACCATTTAGGATTCTGCGCACACCAGTCTGATTCCAAAACACATAGGGCCGGATTCCATAAAGCTTGTAGAATAAGGCACGTTATGCTGATATCATGTGAAACTTGCAGATAATGTAATATGCAAATGTAGGACAAGAAACTCAGAATAGCTCAGCACACAGTGGAGTATCGCAGTATCAATGGTGCACTATAGAAATGTGTAAGTAGTCCGTAAGTATTAAGAAATGGTTGTCCAATCACATTTTACAGTACCAAAGCTATGGAAAGATGTTCACCATTCAAGCATCCTGACAGTTATATAGAAATATATATAACAGAATCTGTACAGTAAGGTTAAGGACGGCTATGAAATGTAACTGACTCTGTTATGATAAACAAAAATAAAAAAAATAACAAAATCCCAATGTAAGCCACATGGCATTTGTAGCATAAATTTTCAGGAACAGACACAGAGATGTCCCAGACAACTACAGATATTTCCTTATTTCATCCTCTAACTTAAAATATGTGCTTCTAAGCTGCACAGCTATTTGTAATATACATATTGTTATCACTCTTTATAATAAACTCAGAGACAGCTATGGATTTCTCCAAAATACATGTATTAGTAAATTATGTCAGCTTGGACTTATGTATTCTAATGGAATCTGCAAATTTTCTAATTAAAAAAAATAAAGAAGGGCAGTCACTGCCACATCGCCATAACTAACATTTGCTAACAGTGGCTTCAGGATTTATGTGGGGAACACAAGTAGCATACAAACACAAGAAAGGTGGGAAATAGAAAAGAAGATGTGGGGTACGGATGAAGAAGTGGAATACACCAGAGAAATGTTGAAATAGGAAAATCTGAGATGGGCATTGGGCAATTTCTGTGTGTGTGTGTGTGTGTGTGTGTGTGTGTGTGTGTGTGTGTGTGTGTGTGTGTGTGTGTGTAAGAATAGAAGGAAGGGTAAACATAGAGAAAGGGAAGGAGAAGGTAATCACAGCAAGTATGCCAATAATACAAATAGCACAACACAAGATGGACAAAGGTTGGAAATAAAACAGAAAAGACAAATGTGTCACTGCCAACCCAGCTAGATAGAATTTTGTAAATAATTCTATGTCATTTGTGAATAGTAATATGATTTGTATGCTTGCCTTAAAAAATGTAAGAAAACTATATGTTCTGTACTGAGCTTCAAGATTGTAACCACAGTGCACCCTACTGGAAATGAGCAGAAATGTGTGTAATTTCTATTGTCTGGAAACAGAGGTAATTACAGGTTTCCAAGGTAATTGTTTTATGACTTCCACTTCAGACAAGCTTCTAAGAGAGAATTGTCAGCTTCTGAGGGACATGTTAAAAATGTAAGTTCCTGCTAGCCTGGGAAACTAGGCAGAGGTGACAAGAATGATGTAATCTGAGATGATTCAGCAGTAATGTGTATTATCAATTTAAGAAAGATCTCAGAGAGAAAGTGTGCATTTTGTATTTGTCTCTGGACCTGTTAACAACTCACCAGCACTTTGCCTTGCTCTTTAAGTAAGTTATTTAGAACATAGTTTCTCTTAGCAATAGGAATATAGCAAGATTAGTGTAGATGTTTTCTATATTTATGTGAGACTATCCTCCAATGTTGTTTTAAAGTATTTCCTGTGTTTCTGAACTCTATTTTCACTGTGCTGAGTTAATGAGTATTGTGTTGAGCATTTATTATTTATTATTAAATATATTTAAACCTTTTAATTGTGGCTGGTTTGCTTACAGATATTTAAGCTCTTAGAGTATTTGCATGTACTTGGTAACACTGTACAGGCTACTCTAGAATAGCCTTAAAAGTTTACTCACACTTACCATTTGGATAACAGTAACATTACACAGTGGAATTTGTCACCCTTTGGGAAGGGCCTTATAGTAGCTGATAAGTAGGGGTTCTGGTGGCAGTGCTAACTACCTTATGGTCTGGGCAAAAGGGAGCATAGCTAGTAAACCTGTGCCAGACTCCCGCAGGTGTGTGCTTTTGTGTAAATCAAATCTCAGTGTGTGTGTGTGTGTGTGTGTGTGTGTGTGTGTGTGTGTGTGTGTGTGTGTGTGTCAGCTACTTGGACAGGGACACGAAGCACTGGTTGGACAGAGAGAGTGCCGGGAGGACTTGGCTTGGAACCCTGGCTAAGGATTCCACTCTATAGCTGTGCCAGTGGGGAGTGTTATTGGGGATCTGGAGAGAAAGGGAGAAACCAGCCCCAGACTGACTGTGATCTCTGTGTGCTCTTAAGGGAAATTGTACTTTACTGTGTGTGTACCTGTCATCCTCCCAATGTGCATGTCCCTCACTGGTGTTAGTGGTAAGGATTGAGGCTCCTTGATTACTGGGCCAGGGTACGGACATCACAACAAGTAAGTTACACAGATAGCACACTGTGCAACACAGGCAATGGAAAGTTGACAAATAGCTATGGTGAAATGCAGAAAAACATATCTAGCTATGCACTATCACATTACAGTATGTCACCAACTGTGTGGCAGTCAAATATGAATGTGTATAACCAATGGTAGATTTGTGTTCCAGGGTGATAAAGTAGGATCATACCACACATTGGATAAAGATACACATAGCCAATTAGTCCATCAGCAGTGCAGGTGTAAGCCAGGCAACATCACAGATGAGCAAATTAAATATAGGTCTAGCAATGGTAGATAACTCCATCAGAGGAAAGAACCAAACCTACAACCTTGCACGTAAAAAGCACTGCTACATACACAAGTAGGTGTACACAACCCAAGCAAATGTGTAATGTAATGTGTATATGGTACACACATATGCCATGTCAAAGATAACACACAGGAGTAGATGTGTATGTATGTCTGTCAGTGGCATAAATAGAATGTACATGAAATCAAGGTCAATATGTATACAAATACCAATGATATATAATAATATGTTCAAAAATATAACAGTACAGCATAATAAACAGAGCAAGTTGTGCACATGGATGTCAAAAAAAACTACATTGAGTAACACACAAGTATAATGAGAACAAGCATGCTTTGTAAGCAATAGATAGCAACTTGTGTGCACATGACCTGCATTGTATAATGGGCATACATGTGGCACATATTCACTGTGTCAAAGTCATACATGGCAGTGGTCAGTAATTTTAACAAAGGCAAACATACCCGCAAAACATAATAGTGAAATATGAAGATGGGAGGCAGGTGAGCAACCTGGGCCCACATCAAGGTAAAACAGGACAAAGTAAGTTGACACAACACAAATGCACCTGTATACCACACAGGGTGTTGTAGAAGACACACAGAAATGCAGTTAACCAAATGGAAAAGGTATGTCAAATGGCCAAATGAATTGCTTATGTCCACAGACCTGGACATGCATAAACATACATACACTGTAATGTGCAATCATGTCACATCAACATGCAGAGGTAAGCAAGCAAAAAATTGCAAGCACATACACATATATTGTCATGCAAATGTCAAATAAAGAAAAGTAGGTGTATGTCAACCAACCTGCTTATTATGAAACAGAGGACCCTTCTGTGAGCATTATTACAGCAAATCAGTAAAAACTCAGTGAATGCTCATATATCAAAAGTACATTTGTGTGTTAGTATGTATCTGACTATGTGCACATATACATACAGCCATTTAATGTGCACAACTATTTATGCGAGATGTTCATTGAAATCACTACACAATGGGTGTGGAAATGTTACATACATCAAACACTGTGTAATGTATTGTGAAAGAATGTGTTGTCTGTAACATTATGTACAGATTAATGGTGCATTACTGTTTGGTGCAGTCAGAAAAGTTGGACTGCACATATATAGGATATACCTGCATATAATCACACATGGCATCAGTATTGCCAATACATGACACACAACGCTATATCCTGCCAGTGGGCCATCATGACAACTGTCATCCAAAACACATGTGGAATGACATGTCTGTATGTAGCACATACCTGATATGGCAAAACAGAAATCCAAGACATATCACACTGCTAGTGATGGAGTATGGGCAACATATGTTGTCTGTCAGTTGCCCCAGTAACACGCATGTTTACAGGCTACCTCTTGCAGCATTGTTTGCAGGTTAACTGCCATAATGCATAGACAGTTGAATGTATGTGGAAAGTGCAATGTGTTAATGTGTATTATGCACACATTGAAACTGAAGTAAATGTCACACGACGATAAAACATAAGTATGACAGATGCATGGCATACATGCATAAGAGTGCATATACAGTCCAATCAATGAAATGGCAAGCACAGTGTTGGCAGAGTAACACAAGTGGAGCACACAGACAATACTTACAAACTGGAGGGACGAGGTTGATGGGGCTCAGACTCCCGAATGATCTTGTGAGTTATCTCCCTGAACGGACGTCTCATAACCCAAGCCATATCCTCAAAGGACCCCATTATGTCCCTCAGCTATGTTTGGAATACATTGGTCATGGCCACCCAGATCTCCTCCTGATAATCATCTCTATCCCGGTCGTGTCAACGTTTCCTCTGGGGTGCAGGCAGGAATTGCTCTGAAAGGGGTGAGCCCAAGTTCCTCATCATTGTCATCATCCTCAGCATCAGCATCACCCTTGGAAGACTCTGGCAATCACCTCACATGTGCTCATTTTCATCTTTGAAACATCCATTGACCCCAAGATCTGTAAAGACTAATTGCAAAACACAACAGAAAAGAAAAGCAAATGTCTATCAAGCAGAACAGTCCCATGAATACAATAGCACAACACAATATGATTATTATGATAATTTTCACAGGGATTAACACGCACCCTTTTTGGACACAGTTGCCTATGGCCCTATATGTTGTAGTCTAAGGGTATCAGCATTTTTTCTAAACAATTCTATATGCTTAGACGTACAGACATGAGTCATTAGCTTAGTAAGAATGTATGAATGCTCAAATCAACAGATTATACTGTCTCCATTCAATGATTTATATGAGCAGCCACAAAGTGTCATTGATAAAATGAGGAGAAAGTGATCTGACAACATTGCGGACAACAGGCAAGCCATATGACAAACATCTGAGACAAGAAGCATGGTGTTTGGCTGAACACACATCAATATAATGAGTACAACACTAAAAACAATGTGAGGTAGACGCGTTCCTAATGTTAAGTGTGCTGAATATGAATTGCATTGCTGCAATCAAATGAGTATCTGCTTAAATGTCAGTAAACCTAGGCTATAACTGTATTACTGCAGAAACACTCAAGGCATCTGAAGCAGATGCAGTACCAGTCTTGAACTGAAAGTCATGCCCCACAGTCTGCCAATAGCTGTGCAAACACTAACACAGTACACACAACGCAACTCTAATGTGAAAAACAGCCACCCCGACTCCATTTCTGAAATCCTCGGTGCATACTTTCTGGACCCCACGGAATTCAAGCAAATACTAGAGATTACTGCAAAATCCATAGCAAAACATCAACAAATGTATAAAAATGCAACCTGCTGTTAATATACTCCAACAGGCTGCAGTGATGCAAGCCATAAATGAGGCTGTGGCTGTGCATTCTAGAAGACAGCCAGCTAGAGTCAGAGCAAGACTGCAACTAAACCAGTTGTCAGACCAGAAAATAATTGGCAGATACCATCTAGACCTTGCAAGGAAATCCCATCCCCCTTCAAACCAAAGTGTGTCTCAGCCTGGGAGAACTTGCATCTGGGACATTCCAGAGACAGATGGGTAATGCGGGAGTATCACAGACAGCTGCCAGTCATATCCTGGAAAAACTCCTGGAAGCAATGTGCAGCAAGATGGATGACTGTGTATTCTTTTCATCCACCATCCATGGAGCGGAGATCTGTTATGTACTGATTATATAACACTGCAAACCTCCCACATGTACTCAGTGCAATAGATTGCACACACATACCCATCAAGACAGCAGTACATCCTGAAGCAGACCAATGCACAAACATAAAGTGATAACCATCCATAAGCTGCCAAGGTGTGTGTGTGCAGCAGATGGCAGCATAACAAACACCATGGCAACACACCCTGGAAGTGTTCATGATGCAGCCAATTTCAGGGAAAGTGGACTGAGAGCTGCATTCCAGCATCACATATATATCACAGTAATATGGGCTGCAAATACTCATGTGATGGAAGTTGCAACTGTACACCAGATGGGCCTGTATTGACCAATATTAACAGAAATGTCAGATATCATGTATACTGCACATTGCTGAGGTCTGTCCATATTTCATTTCTCCAAACAGTATCACCTGAAGAGCCTAAAAGTCTCCTTCCATGATAAAAGAGATCATCAATTATGATGTCATTTTCCTGGGGCGAGAAGTTGACACCATTAGAATAGTTGGCCATCTGAAAGACAATGATACACACATGATAATATTCATGTTTAAGTGCTTTTATGCAATTAATTCTGTGAACAGCATATACCAACATAAATAGTATGCATTCCTGTGCAATGAAAATGCCTGTATGACACTGTGTGTGATAAATAATAATGTGACATATTACAAGTAAAAACAATGCCTTCATACATAGCTGGCAATACCTTTACAGTCCATGAGTTGGATTAGAACCCTGACAATACATATATATTGCATGGAGATCCAAAGACAACAGCATCATCCCACAGGAGTCAACTACGTATATATTATATTCAAATACTAAAATAAATAGCAATTTGAATAGCTTACAGCACACATGGGTAAACCTCAGTATCCATAGCTAGGCCACAGACAGTATAGATCTTTAATATATTGAGCCAATACTTCTAATATCTTTGTTAAGAAGCATGATTGAAGACATATCCGTAACAGCAACCATACCTTTCAACCTGAAAACGTCAAAAATCTGATCCAAAACAATGAATAAGTCACAAAAAATAGCAAGAAAAGTGAGCACAAGCAGAGCTGGGGATCACAATGATGTAAAAAATCCATTCTTTTTCCACAAGCCGCTGTAGTACAATAAAAACTTTTATTAAGCAAGATACAACACAATCAGATAAGCTCTTTCATCTACTTTCTGAATCAGCAGAGATGAAAGCACTTATCTGATTGTGTTGAATCTTGCTTAATAAAAGTTTTCATTGTACTACAGTGGCTTGTGGAAAAAGAACAGATTTTTTACATCATTGGGATCCCCAGCTCTGCGTGTGCTCACTTTTCTTGACATCGAAATTCTGGACAAAAGCCCATGAAAAATACATAAAAATCTGTATGCTGATTACATAAAATTTGCATACATGATTATGTAACACTGCCCACTCCAGTGGAATTGTGGGATTCAAACTTTCAGCTGCAAACTGAAGAACAGACAACCTAAATATGGCCCCAGAGTGCCCAGACCCTCTAGTAAATGGTAACCATTTTTTTTCTTTTTTTAAATGTGTAGCAATGATGTTCACTGGGGAGGGAGAAGATGATGTATGTTAGGCTTATGTTTTTGGTGACTTGTAGTATGTGGGTTTTGTGGTAATAGTAGGGCATTTAATGGTAGGCAATATTCTAATCTTAGCAAAAGAATATTATAGTTTGCTAGGACCTACAAAAGTCATTCTCTATGGTCTACTGATCAGTGATGTAGCTAGAGTTTGTACTGCCTGGGGCTGTCTTTGAGTTTGCCGCCCTTCCCCCGTCATAAAATCATGGTTGAATAGCCCCCCCCCATACACAGCCCTACTCCCTGCAGCCATTCCAGTGTCTCATTACTTAGATATTTTGCCCCATTTATCATAAACACTGTAATGTGCATAGTGCTTTACTTCTGCAATGATTATTTGGATTTCATTTAAAACTTTTATTTTACATTTATTAGCACAAACACTAATATACATCTGCTAAACAAAGCAACACAGTCTCACAATGAAAACAGACTTAGCATTAAAACTTCTTTGCCTTTGAAACTCACATTCACTGAACCAGCACTGAAACCCACATTCAAAGAAAATGCATCTGGCCAGTGGCAGATAAAGATTATCTTTGGGCTGTTTTCAAATCATAGGCCCCTGGCACATGAAACATATATGTTTTTTGATACACCTTCATGATCATATTAATTTATATACCTTGTATAATACAGCACACTTGTTAGAGCGTGTTTTAAATTTATTATTTTGAACATTTTTCCAGTAAGCAATGAAACAAAATGCATGAACCAATAATGACAAAACTGCCCAATTCAGAACATTTCCATCATAAAAGTCTACTCAGACTTCTACAATCCACCAGTATCAGTAAATATGCACAATCTCTGCAGAAGTAAAAGTCATGTAAATAACTCCACATTAAACAGATATAGACTGTAACTAATGAGTTTGCTGCTAGAAAACAACTTTATATTTCATTGTTTCATCTACAAATAAAATGTCTGTTGCCCTTGAGGAATAAATTGCCTATGTTACATTAAACAAATGGTAAGCTAGTAATATTGCAACAGAGAATGGATGGCAAACTGATAACAGGTTCATAGTTATTAGGTATCTCTGCCAAAGAAGACATTCTCAGGACTTCAGCATCCACCCCCTTTAAAATTGCAACACAGAACAGTATCAGCAATCCGTCTATATACTGTGGGAGTAGAACCCACAGCCTTCTGCATCAAACACAAGCAGTCTATCTGTTGTGCTACTAACAACACAAACAGATTTGGCATAAGCAGCACTGTGCCCCCCCTCCAAAGAACTATGCAGCACAAGAAATCTGGAAAAAGCCAATTTTTGGGGGGAGGGGCAAAGGCTCAAAACCAGGGACACATTTTAAACATCACTTGTATAATCTTAGACAAGTTGTTAGAATAAAATGTTTTGTGTTATCATGCTGAGTTGGCCTACCGGTGTATTGCTGTGACTGTAGTTCAGAAGGTCCTGGGTTCAATACTTGGCAGTAGTGTCTTTTGGACAGCACAGTGGTGCAGTGGTAATGTTGTTGCCTCACAGCAAGAGGTTCTCTAGTTCAATTCTTGGCTGGGGAGCCTTCTGTGTGGAGTCTACATAGGCCAACTAGGCAGTTGCCTAGGGTGCTGCTCTAGCAGAGGTGCTTTTCCACTGATCTGGATGGTGTAGGTATACCAGGATGAGGCACTGAATAGTGTTGGGGGGTGCTGAGGAAACCTTTTACCTAGGGCACCAGTTGACCAAAGGCCAGTCCTAAGAATCTGCATGTCCTCCCTCTGTTTGTATGGGTTTCCTCAGGAAGAATTTAGGCTCTTGTTACCTATACTCAAGGTACAGGGCAGCCCCACTTATGTGGGGCATTTTACACACACACACACACACACACACACACACACACACACACACACACACACACACACACACACACACACTAAGCAGCTCAACTCTCATAAGAAATATGCAGCTCGGCTCCACACACACAGCTCTCACATAAAATAAGAGGAACTCTCATATAAGAAATATACAGCTCAGCTCTCATATAAGAAATGCAGACCTTGGCAGCTCTCAGATAAAATAACTGGAAAAATCCATGACCAGTCCAATGAATGGCTGTCTTGAAGGTGACATTGTCATGCATACCCTGCATGTGATGATGTCAGGTCCCAAAAAAAAAAACAGGGAATTTGGAAATTAAAGGGGCCAATTGGGAATTCATGGCACCCCAATATTCTGCCCTCAAAACTGGTATTTACCAAGGAATATGGTATAGCTGTGAGGTATGACAGCAACAGCACATTTTAAACAGTTTTGTTAGCACATATTAATTAAGAAATATCAATAATGGGAAGTCTATTCCATAGCATGGGCAGTCTCTGGGTTATGAACCTATCCCTACAGCATGTTCTGTTGATTGTGATAATGAGGTTAAGGTCTCTGGAGCATGTGGTGCGGAGGGATTTAGAACAGAGCTGGGTCAGACATGGCTTTGTAAATCAAGCACAGATTGCCTTTAAGTAGGTGATATGAGACAGAGAAGTTGGAGTTTTTTGAGTCTGTCCATATAGGACAAATATTTAAGGCCTAGGATCCTCTTTGTGAGGTACTTTTGCAGCTTCTCCAGTTGTGCAGGTGTCTCAAGAGATACATGCCAAATGGGGCATTGTACTTGATGATTGGCCTAATGAGGGAAGGATAGAGGGAGACAATGACCTCTTTCTTCCTGGATGCAAAACCCTTAGTAATGAGATGTGCCACATAGAAGGACTTTCTGACTACAGTGGCAATGTGGTGGACAAAAGAGAGGTTGCTGTCAACCTGTGTTCCCAGATCTCTTATAATGCCTTCTGTGTTCAGTGGACTACCATCAATGTGGTAATTCATAGGAACCAAGTTTTTCCCAAAGTGGATGATGACACATTTTTTGGCATTAAGCTTAAGGCCATGGTTCTGACACCAGTCATTGGTCTCAGTGAGGCCTTTCTGCATGATGTCAAGATTACTTGAGGAGTTAATAATAGCTCCCAGCTTGCAATCATCTGTGGACTTTGTCAGCTAGCATCCTTTCATGTTGGGCTGGACTTCAGAGAAGTAGATATCAAATAGGAGAGGACCCAAGACCGAACCCTGTGGGACTCCACTCGTGACTGGTCGGCAGTATGACTTGGAGTCAGCTACTTTCACACTGTGGGTTCTATCTGTGAGCCAGTTTGAAACCCACCTAGTGATATAGGGGTTGATGTCTAGTTTAGTGAGTTTTTCTATGATTCCTGAGTGGGAAATTGTATCAAAGCCCTTGGCCAGATCAAGGTAGGCTGTATGAATCAACCTGCCTTCATCCACAGCTCTGGTGACTGACTCAAAGAAGTCAACCAGGTTGGGCAGGCATGATCTACCCTTCACAAGACCAAACTGTGTGGGATCCACAATTTGGAGATTCTTTATATCCTTGTTTATTAAGTCAAAAGCAAAAACAGTGTGCAAAGATACCAGCACAACTCAGAAAAACAAAATGCACCTTGCTGGATCTGAATAACAAATCAGAGAGCCACCATACACCTTTTAATCAAAATTAATACACCAAAGAGTCAAGTGCTTTTGTCTTGTAGTAAGACTTCCTCAGAACTGTCTCAATTGAATCACATGAACATTTAAACAGTAGTTTACAACCAATCAACTTTAAAAAAGTTTTTAAAAAAGGCATCTTAAAAAGCCTTAAAATACATTTCAGTAAAACAACTTTTAAAACCTTCATTCAATAATGTCCTGTTTAAAGTGTCAATGCATGATGTTTTAATATAGGCTTAATATAACAAGCATCATTAATACCAGGAAAAACAATTGCATTTATTCTTATTTGCCAGCTTAATTCAGCTCGATCTAATTTATTTTTCCAGAACCCTCCCCTGGGATCTCTTTCCACTATTTCTAAAATGCCAAAAATAATTTTTTTTACATTCTCTATTTTCTTGGAAATGTCTTAAAGGGGCATTATTACTAGCCTTATGTTTAATTGCATAAAGATGCTCATATATTCACTTCTGGAAAGTCCTCTCAGTCTTCCCTATATAATAAAATTGACATTCTTGACAGACTGTGAAATAAACTAAACCACAGGACCCACAAGAACCGGCTGCTAAGATCACTCTCATCTTGGGTTCACCTATTTTTATGTAAGTAACTTGTAGTATATAGGGGCAATAAACACTTTGTGCTACCTTTCAGGGACTTTTTAGTTTTAATAGGATGTTCTAAAAGGAATTTCAAATTGTAATTAGTTTATATACAAAACACGGTTCCATACCCAAAACATTCAACAATTCACCATTTCCTTTAAATAACATATTTATTTTATTATTTATTTATTGATATTTGTTGATCAGGAAAGTCCACTGAGTCAAAAACCCATTTTCAGTGGAGGCCCAGGGAGAAAAGCTCCACAAGTGTAACAAAATAAAGTAAATGAATCTAACATACATAAATCAAATTTCACAATGTATAAAGGAGAACATATAATCAAAATGAAATTAACATGTAAATCAAATTTAAGCAATGTATAAAGGAGAACATATACAATGCAAGTATACATCCAATTCTTATTCAGAATATTCCTGATAGGTCCACTAATTCCCCCATATGTCAAAATTGTAGACTGAGTAAACCTATTATTTAGTTGGGGCTGGTAGTTATCGTCTAACAAAAGAGGGGTACCTAGTAGGGGCTTGTATCTCTTCCCCATTCACTTATAACCTGGTTACATATATCATGGATAAGTTCAGTGTGGTACCCTCTCTCGATGATAAAATTAACCAAAGTACCCATCTCCGTCAAACATATTTCCTTTTCTGAACACATCCTAGCTAGTCTCACCATTTGGCCTTTCACTATATTTTTCTTAACATAACCTGTTGGCAGCTATTATACTCTAGTTAGTCATTCGAAAAGGTTCATTTTCGAAATATCTTTGATTTAAATCCTCCCTGAATTCTTTTCTTGGAAAGTGTTACATCCTAGTAATTTACCTTTTCTTTACTAAATGTACTCGTAAACTGAAAATAATCACAAATTCCATTGATGTATTCAGTGAACCCTTCATGTTGGTCCTCACCCTTCCATAAAATAAATAACCATCAGTTTTCATCTTTGGTGTATGTTTTTACAATAAAAGAAATCAACTGCAGTATATTCTTGGTTCCTGAATTTATTTGAGCCTTGTCGGGCTGGCATTTGCGAGATAATAAAATAAATATGTCATCCAGGAAACATAAATACCATGACCATTTATTAGTAAATTTACTACAAAGGATATCTTCCTTCTCCCAACTGTACATCACTAAATTTGCAGACAAGGGGGCACAACTAGTACCCATTGCACCCCTCTTATTTGCTTATAATATTCACCTTCGAAAAGGAAATAGTTGTTTTCCAAAATGACTTTCATGAGTACCATTACAAAATTAATTATAGTATTACTCAATATACTCATTTCAATCAGTGCTTCATGGAAAAAGTGTAGACCTTCCCTATGTGAGATAGAGGTGAATCGGTCAACAACACTGATGGTTGAAAATGCACATGAATCATTATAATATTCACTTTTGATTCTTGACAAAAGTCTCAGGAATCACGGAGAATCTGGTCAATGGGCAGCAAGGCATTCCTTACCACCCTATCTACAAAAATACCCAATGAATAGGTGGTACTATTCTAAGAAGTTATTATTAACCTGTATGGGGGATCAATTACATTTTTATGAGATTTTGGAATCACAAAGAGGGCCAGGATCATTGGATGTTCATTCCACAAGAAATTAAAAGTGTCTTCACTGATAATTCCTTGGAATAGGGAGTCTTCCAATAGCAATTGTATTTTCCTATGAGATATATTAATCGCATTATTGGAGACTACCTCATATTTTACGTCATCCTGTAACATTGTAAAGATTTTATTATTATAATTAATTTTATCCTCTATTGCCATCCCATCCTCTTAGATTTACATTACTTCTTAGTTCACTCATCAGTCTACTTTATTCTCTAGACAAGCTGTAGTTTCTTGGTTTATGGGATTGATATAACTCATATATTCTTGGGTGCAAATCTTATCAAACATTGCTATGGTAGGATGTAGGTGTGGGTTGAAACAACTTTTTTTCTTGAAAACTACCATTTCCCCGTCATTTCTCATTGTGTTCTTAAACAAATAATTTAAATTCATTTTCATAGTTTCATAGTTTCATAGTATAGTACTAGGCTATCTGCCCTGGGGCATTTGTAAGCCTAGCCATAGTGATGTGGCTTTTGCCACCCCATGAAATGGTACAAAAATGTACAGAATAAATCTAGAATACTGTGCCTCTGTCTAGTAGTGACACAGTGAAGGTCCCCTTATATAATAGAATTAGTTTACTGTGCCCCTGTCTAGCAGTGACACAGATGTGACCCCTGGGGTAAACTTACGATCTCCCATCCACTCATCAAGATTTCTCTTGAAGAGAGTCAGCGAGGGGCTCTGCCTAATACGAACTGGGATCCTGTTCCAAAGCATGGGAAGCCTCTGGGTTATGAATCTATCCCTCCAGCATGTCCTATTCATACTTGTGCCGAGGTTTAAGTCTTTAGCTCTCGTGGTTCTGATGGATTTGGATTTTTTGAGGTGGAGCATGTCCATCAGATCCTGATTGGACATGGCCTTGTACATCAGGCAGAGATCACCTCTGAGCAGGCGGCATGCTACAGAATAGAGCTGAAGTTTCTTTAGTCTGGCAGAATAAGACATATGTTGGAGACCCTTGATCCTTTTGGTGAGGTACTTTTGTGGTCTCTCCAGCTGTTGCAAGTGCCGGGTGAGGTACATACCAAATGGGGCATTGTACTCAATCATGGGTCTGATGAGGGAGGAATATAGGGGTACAATGACATCCTTGGATCTGGATGTGAAACCCTTCATGATGAGGTGTGCAAGGTAGAATGTTTTTCTAACCACTTTGGCAACGTGGGTGTCAAATGAGAGGTTGCTGTCTACTTGGGTCCCTAGGTCTCTGATTACTTTTTCCATACTCAGTGGGTTGCTGTCTATGTGATAATTTGTGGGTACTTTGTTTTTCCAAAAGGGATGACTATACATTTTTTGGCATTTAGTTTAAGGCCATGACTACGGCACCAGTTGTCTGTTTCAGTGAGGCCTTTTTGTAGGATGTGTGTATCTGCTGGTGTATCGACTATGGCGCCTAGTTTGCAGTCATCTGCGAACTTTGTCAGCCACAGCCCTCCCATGTTTGCTTTAACATCTGAGAAATAAATGCCGAACAAGAGGGGTCCCAGGACAGATCCCTGTGGGACACCACTTGTGACTGGCTTTGAGTCTGACATTGCTCCAGCGATTTTAACTTTATGGGTTCTGTCCTTTAGCCAGTTTGCAACCCATCTAGTGACATAACCCCCACAGGGTTAGAGTTGCTGGGGCTGTGTCAGACTCCAAGCCGGTCACAAGTGGTGTCCCACAGGGCTCGGTCCTTGGCCCCCTATTGTTTGGCATCTACTTCTCAGAAGTACAGGCCAACATGGGAGGACTTTGGCTGACAAAGTTTGCAGATGACTGCAAACTGGGCGCCATAGTGGAAAGTGCATCGGACACGGATATCCTTCAGAAGGGACTCACGGAAACAGATAGCTGGTGCCAGAGCCATGGCCTGAAGTTAAACGCCAAAAAATGTATAGTCATACCCTTCAGGAAAAACAAAGTAACCCCAAGCTACCATATAGGTGGCAATCCACTAAGCACAGAAGAGGTTATCAGGGACCTGGGGACCCAGGTTGACAGTGGCCTTTCTTTTGACACTCACGTTGCTAAAGTGGTTAGAAAGACCTTCTATGTTGCCCACCTGATCATGAAGGGATTCACATCCAGATCTAGTGAGGTCATTGTTCCCCTGTACTCTTCACTTATCAGACCAATGATCGAGTACAATGCCCCATTCGGGATGTATCTCACCTGACATCTGCAGCAATTGGAGAGACCCCAAAAGTTCCTCACCAAAAGGATAAAGGGACTCCAAAATCTGTCATATGCTGCCAGATTGAAGAAACTCCAGCTCTATTCAGTCGCATACCGTCTGCTCAGAGGTGACATGTGCCTGACATACAAGGCCATGTCCAACCCGAATTAATGGACATGCTCCACCTCAAAAAATCCAAATCCACCAAAACCACTAGAGCAAGCGACTTAAACCTTAGCACGGATATAAATAGGACGTACTGGAGGGATAGATTTATCACTCAGAGACTCCCTATGCTGTGGAATAAAATCCCGGTCCATGTGAGGCAGAGCACCTCACTGACTCTGTTCAAGAGAAATCTAGACCTGTGGATGGGAGATCGTAGGTTTACCCCGGGAATCATCTCTGTGTCACTGCTGGACAGAGGCACAACAAACTAATGGGCACAGTATTTTTTCATATAAGGGGTGGCGTAAGCCACAAAAATTTGGGCTAGGCTTATAAATGCCTTAGGGCAGATAGCCTAGTATAAACCTATGAACCTATGAACCTATAAGGGTTTACTTTTAAGCTGTTTAGCTTATCTATGATGCCTGAGTGGGGTATTGTGCCGAAGGCCTTAGCCAAGTCCAGGTATGCTGTATGGACAGCTTTGCCCTCATCAATGGCTCTAGTGACTGTTTTGAAAAAGTCAACCAGGTTTAAAAGGCAGACTCTGCCCTTTACAAAGCCGAACTGGGTGGGGTCAAGCGTCTGTAGGTCCCTTATGTCTCCGTTTATGAGTTCCATAATGATTCTTTCCATAGCTTTGCAGACCAGGCTAGTCAAGCTTATGGGGCGGTAGTTTCCAGGGTCTGTAGAGGCACCCCCCTTGTGGAGTGGGACCACTGTTGCTGTACGCCAGTGTTCAGGTACATATCCCGAAGTAAGGCTAAGGTTAAATAGCATTTTTATGTGTGGGTTTAGCTCCTCTTGGAGTTCACGTAACACGCACCCCGGGATACCGTCAGGTCCCATTGATGCTGTGTTTTCTGCTGTATTTAGGGCGGTTCGCACTTGGATATCTGAGATGACAGAGAGATTACATTCAGCTGGGATAAGTAGTTCTTCGTTTGGGGGTGAAGGAGGCGAGAAATTTCCACTGAACCCGTCAGCCTGACTGTTAGCAATCTCTGTCGGTTCAGTGTATTGTTTCTTGTTCGGAACCAACTCTGAGCATATCTGAGGGTTTCCTACCAGGTTTCTAACATAGCTGAAGAAGGCTTTGTGGTTATCTTTAGTGTCCTTAGCGATTTTTCTCTCAAAGTTTGCCTTGGATGTTTTATGAGAGAACATAGTTTTCTGCTAATATTGATCAGAGATGTCTTCCCTTCATGGGATTTCGCTCTGACGTGCAGTAGCTTCCTTCTTTTGTTATACAATTTGTTTATGGCTGAGGTCCACCAGACAGGACGCTTACATTTGGTGGAGAGGGACTTGGATTTGTTTGGGATTGCATGATCCATGCATTCTTGGAGATGTCCATAGAAAGCATTTGTGAAGGATTCGGCATTGTGGGATGTGGTATCCACTGGCACAGTGGGCTTAAAGGATACCATCTCAGTCTTAAGAAGAGTGACGTCTGCTTTTGAGAAGTTTTTCACTGTGGTCTTTTGTGCTGGGGGGTGGAGGTGGGATATGTATATCCAGGGTGATTAGTTTGTGGTCAGATCTCACTAGTGAGGGGTATACTTCCGGTGTGGAGCATTTTGTCCCCATGTTTGTGATGATCAGGTCTAGTATATTATCTCCCTAGTGGGAGAGGTGACTAGTTGTTCCAGTGCATTTGAATTTATGAATTCCAGGAACCTTTGGGCTAGGGTATTAGGGCTAGAATAATGTACCCAATCTATGTTTGGGTAGTTGAAGTCTCCCAGTATGATGGTATTTTGTGATACATTCATATCCTCCAATGTCTTCAGGAAGGCTGAGTGGGGTTCTTGAGATTGGGAGGGTGGTCTGTAACATGCTACCAGTTGTATAGCAGTTTTGCCTATGGTTAGTTGCACCTGTATAGTCTTTGATGCTTCATGTGTTGCTACTAACCTGGAGGTGTGGGTGTCCTTTATGAATATGGACACTCCCCCTCCCTTTGTGGTTCGGCCCGGGTCTTGGGGCCGAAAAGCATGATACGAGGTATAGCCTGGTAGCGCTGGGGTGCTCTCAGGAGCCTTGAACCAGGTTTCAGTTACTGCACAGACGTCGATGTTTTCCATGCTGAGGAGTGCATCAAGTGCCTGCATCTTCAGATTTAGACTTCTGGCGTTGAGCAGCATTACCCTTAGTTTTTTTTCATTTTTGTTTTCTAAGGAGGTGGGTTTGTCTTTTGAGCCTTGCCTAAAAAAGGCACTATGGGGGTGGCAAGAGCCTTAGCCAATATCCGGAAGCCCAGTGGTGACAGGTGTAAGCCATCCCTTGCGAAGCAGCGTGGCTTGTCCAAGATATCATCCCAGGCAGACAGACATTGGATCCCCTTAGAATGACACCAGTACTTGAGCCAATTGTTAAAGCTGATCATCTTGTCTTTGTATTGTGGTATCATTCTTGGTGAGGGCAAGATGCTGCTCAGGGTCAGGGTCATACCAGCCTGGGCTACATAATCGGAGAGCTCCTCTATGTCTCTTTTCATGTAGTCCAGGGAGGTACGTCTCAGGTCATTCACACCAGCATGGACAATGACGGAGTCATATTTGTACTTGCTTTGGAGTGAGCTGAGTGCGTGTGTTATGTGGCGGATCCTAGCTCCCGATAGACAGCTCACAGTCACCTTCTCCTTGTTCAGCCTGGTCAGTGGGACATCAGTGTGTCTGACTATGGAATCACCTATTACTAGTGTATCAGGCAAGGTGTTTGGCCTTAAGGGCTGCGATTGGTCGACACACTGATTTATTGAAGTATGTGTTGCATGTGTTTTGTTTTGAGGTGGTGGATTTTTGGATGTCTGCTTTGGGAGCCTCTGTTGTTTTGGTAAGTTTTTTATTAGAGCCTCCGAGTATGTCTTTGTGTTTTTATGTGTTTGGTTTACAGTTGTGGTAGGTCTATGTGGGACTGGGATTGTTGTGTGTGTGGTTGCCATCTCCTCCTGTCTGGTCATGCCAGCGCTGAGTTGAGAGAGTTCAGCCTCCAGTTTGGCTATATAGTTGCATCTCTCACATGTATTTGTGTTTGTTGGGCGGAGGAGAGGGTTGTCTGTGTACATGAGACAATTGTAGCATTGTCTCAAGATGCCCAGATTGACCAGCTGAACTGGAGATGACACCAGTAATCTACCACTCGACATGCTAGAACAGTATAAGGGAGTGGTATACCTTTAAGGGAAGTGGGTATTCACAGGGGTAGTAAGTAGATGTAGTGCTTTACTTAGTACGAGAGTGCTTACTTAGTAGAGAAGTATTGAGAACAAGTGCTAGGCTTATAATACAGTGAGTAGTCTGGTTAAACTAAGAGTAGGAAACCAAAAAACTGTTGAAATACACACAAGAGGCAGAATGCTGACAAGAGGAAACACCACCAAACACGGTCTCTGCACCAACAGCACTGTTGGTGCAGAGACCGTGTTTGGTGGTGTTTCCTCTTGTCAGCATTCTGCCTCTTGTGTGTATTTAAACTAAGAGTAGAGCTTCCTTAAGGGAAAATTTGAAGAACAGACTTGGCGGAGCCAGAAAAAGTTTAACATTGTTTAACCGGCGCTGCGCTATGTGTACGACCGTGCAAAGCCGTGCAAACGTGGATTTTAAACAGTGAACTACAAAAGAGCTGGAAATGGTCCCAAACAACCAATTTCTACAGCTTCTTGTGCTGAGGTCACTTCCCCCAAGGACAGGTAGGCTGCTCAAGGCTCCCCACTCCCACTGGTGAGCAAAGAAACTTCCTTCTATCCAAGTAAGGTAATGGACAACACAGGAACTACACCACAGCCCAGAATACAGCAATGCCTGTAAACTGGTCTAAACTAGTCGAGGAAGGCGGGAAAACAAGGATTATTTTTTTGTTTTTTTGGTAGAAACACACAGAAAATGCAGAAACAGTGATAAATTAGTTACACAGGCTAGCACACTTTAATGGGCAGCCTCCACAGTTAAATTAAACAAACAAACAAGCAAACTTTCGATCAAATTCAACTAAAATGTAACTTTAAGTGCAGATTTTAAAATAATGCAGCAATCAGTTAAAAACAGTTCAGGCTAGTTCAAGGTAAGCTACAGAAGCTATTTCAAGTGAAAAAAGCAAAGATACTTAAATCCAGAAGGTAGTCGCTTTTCTGAGTTCCCTGCTGCTAGGACCACTCTGTAAACCCACGTGGAGCTTGTCTGAGCAGTATAGCCAGAAAAAAACGCCCAGAGGCGGATTTTAAACAGTGAACTACAAAAGAGCTAGAAATGGCCCCAAACAACCAATTACTACAGCTTCTTGTGCTGAGGTCACTTCCCCCAAGGACAGGTAGGCTGCTCAAGGCTCCCCACTCCCACTGGTGAGCAAAGAAACTTCCTTCTATCCAAGTAAGGTAATGGACAACACAGGAACTACGCCACAGCCCAGAATACAGCAATGCCTGTAAACTGGTCTAAACTAGTTGAGGAAGGCGGGAAAACAAGGATTATTTTTTTGTTTTTTTTTGGTAGAAACACACATAAAATGCAGAAACAGTGATAAATTAGTTACACAGGCTAGCACACTTTAGTGGGCAGCCTCCACAGTTAAATTAAACAAACAAACAAGCAAACTTTCGATCAAATTCGACTAAAATGTAACTTTAAGTGCAGATTTTAAAATAATGCAGCAATCAGTTAAAAAACAGTTCAGGCTAGTTCAAGGTAAGCTACAGAAGCTATTTCAAGTGAAAAAAAAGCAAAGATACTTAAATCCAGAAGGTAGTCGCTTTTCTGAGTTCCCTGCTGCTAGGACCACTCTGTAAACCCACGTGGAGCTTGTCTGAGCAGTATAGCTCTCTTTATATATAATTTAAATTCAGTTATTATTTGTGAAATGTCACCTTTTCTCAATGGTACAAATTTGACTCCTTTCTTCAATAATGAAAAATGACTCTTATCAATCTCCACCTTTGCATAGTTGAAAATGTTAAACCCTTTGTAACTTAAAAGCTTCCCTCCAAAGGAGGTAGTATGTTATTGGCCTGGTCCCTACTCTGATTCTTAGTTAATTGTAACTGTTCTTCCTCCATTTGCAATGTGTTTGATCTAAAAAAACATTATTTGCCCTTTGGTGATTGCTCTTATTCTGCTAACGCTCAGGTCTCCTCAATGGAGAGTATTCCTGATCATATTCAGAATCCCTTAGATTATTGAACAGTAAATTACCATGACCTGAGCCACCTGATTCAATTCTATTGTCCAATCTATTCCTCCCAACACTATTTTCTACTTCTAAGTAAGATTTAGGGAGAGGGTATGCTAACTTATCTCGATACTCACATTCATCCCAATACAATTTCTTTCTTTTCCTTTTTATGTTTATATCAGCCTGTTGTTCAATTCTATCAAACATTACTTCATATTGTGAGTTAAGTGCATTCAACTGTAAATCATTAGTCACAGAATCATTTAATTTTTCAATTTCCAACATCAATTAATTTATTTTTTTATTATTAGTTCTAACTATGAACTCCATTCGTTCGACCCCATGCCTGTTGAACATTTCTAGGAGTTCAGTAAATTCTGGTTCTCCACTTTTAATCTCATTGGAAAATTTAAATACTCTGAGCCCTTTCGGAACTCTCATTTGTTTAATACATTCTGTTAAATATGCGTTATCACACTGAAGGTTACATACCTTCATAAAGAGAGTCCTTCAGCCTCTTGTTCATATTTATTTCTACTTGTGGGTGAGAATAAATGGAAAAAGGCAAACCATTCTGGAGCCAGTACCTAATTTTGTTGATCCATTCACCGGATGATTCATTCACTGTCCTTTGACCACATGGAAGGGAATCCTGTGTAACAGCCCTTGAATTCAAACTGCTGAGCCCCATATTGTGTTGAATAATCAGCCGTGATGGCATTCTACTCATCTCACCCCTTGAATGCAATTCACTCATCACTGTCAAGGGGCATCCTAGGTTTTGTAGTTTCTCTACTGCCTATTGAAGCATCATTACTTTATGAGTTAATGTTAGCACTAGTGCTAAGTTGGTAGAACTAGACGCACCAACTTCATTATTATTAATCTCCCAACCATCATTGCCATTCTCAAAAAGAGAAGGCAAACAGGGTCACTCAAGGTGGTCCTCCACTTAAATGAGCTATCAAACCCGATGTAGAATTTGGTTAATAACCAGGTAACGCAGAAAAAGATCCAGCCACCATACTGAAACCACAACTCAGAAGCAAAAACAGTATGCAAAGGTAGCAACACAACTCAGAAAAACAAAATACACCTTGCTGGATCTGAATAATGAATCAGAGAGCCACCATCAACTTTTTAATCAAAATTAAAACACCAAACAGTCAACCGCTTTTGTCTTGTAGTAAGACTTCCTCAGAACTGTCTCAATTGAATCACATGAACATCTAAATAGTAGTTTACACCCAATCAGCTTTAAAAACATGTTTTTAAAAAAGACATCTTAAAAAGCATTAAAATACATTTCAGTAAAACAGCATTTAAAACATGAATTCAATAATGCCCTGTTTAAAGTGTCAATGCACGATGTTTTAATATAGGCATAATACAACAAGCATCATTAATACCAGGAAAAACAGTTGCATTTGTTCTTATTTGCCAGCTTAATTCAGTTCAATCTAATTTATTTTTCCAGAACCTTTCCCTGGGATCTCTTTCCACTATTTCTAAAATACCAAAAAGAAATTTTTTACATTCTCTATTTTCTTGGAAATGTCTGAAAAGGGCATTATTACTATCCTTACATCTAATTGTATAAAGATGCTCATATATTCGCTTCTGGAAGGCCCTCTCAGTCTTCCCTATATGATAAAATTGACATTGTTGACAGACTGCGAGATAAACTAAACCTCTGGATCCACAAGAACCAGCTGCTAAGATCACTCTCATCCTAGGTTCACCTATTTCTATGTAAGGAACTTGTAGTATATATTTTGGAAAACAACTATTTCCTTTTCAAAGGTGAATATTATAGGCAAACAAGAGAGGTGGCAATGGGTACTAGTTGTGCCCCCTTGTTTGCAAATTTAGTGATGTACAGTTGGGAGAAGGAACATATCCGTTGTAGTAAATTTACTAATAACTGGTCATGGTATTTATGTTTCCTGGTCGATATATTTATTTTATGGAAGGGTGAGGACCTACATGAAGGGTTCACTGAATACATCAATGGAATTTGTGATTATTTTTAGTTTACGAGTAAATTTAGTAAAGAAAAGGTGAATTACTTGGATGTAACACTTTCCAAGGAAAGAATTCAGGGAGGATTTAAATAAAAGATATTGTGAAAACCAACCTTTTTGAATGACTACCTAGAGTATAATAGTCGCCACGCAGGTTACTTTATGAAAAATTTAGTGAAAGGCCAAATGGTGAGTCTAGCTAGGATGTGTTCAGAAAAGGAAATATGTTTGACGGAGATGGGTAGTTTGGTTAATTTTTTCATCAAGAGAGGGTATCCCGCTGAACTTATCCATGATATATGTAACCAGGTTATAAGTGAATGGGGAAGAAATACAAGCTCCTACTAGGTACCCCTCTTTTGTTAGACAATGATAACGACCAGCCCCAATGAAATAATAGGTTTATTCAGTCTATGGTTTCGACATATGGGGAAATTAGTGAACCTATCAGGAATATTCTGAATAGGAATTGGATGTTATTTAAAGGAAATTGTGAATCGTTGCATGTTTTGGGTATGGAACTGTGTTTTGTATATAAAACTAATTACAATTTGAAATTAATTTTAGAACATCCTATTAAAACTAAAAAGTCCCTGAAAGGTACCACGAAGTGTAGTTCCTGTGTTTATTTCCCATATATACTACAAGTTCCTTACATAGAAATAGGTGAACCCAAGATGAGAGTGACCTTAACAGCTGGTTCTTGTGGGTCCTGTGGTTTAGTTTGTCTTACAGTCTGTCAAGAATGTCAATTTTATCATATAGGGAAGACTGAGAGGGCCTTCCGGAAGTGAATATATGAGCATCTTTATGCAATTAGATGTAAGGATAGTAATAATACCCTTTTCAGACATTTCCAAGAAAATAGAGAATGTAAAAAAAATATATATTTTCGGCATTTTAGAAATAGTGGAAAGAGATCCTGGGGAGGGTTCTGGAAAAAGAAATTAGATCAAGCTGAATTAAACTGGCAAATAGGAACAAATGCAACTGTTTTTCCTGGGATTAATGATGCTTGTCGTATTATGCCTATATTAAAACATTGTGCATTGAAACTTTAAACAGGACATTATTGAATGAATGTTTTAAAAGTTGTTTTACTGAAATGTATTTTAAGGCTTTTTAAGATGCCTTTTTTAAAAACATTTTTTTTAAAGTTGATTGGTTGTAAACTACTATTTAAATATCCATGTGATTCAATTGAGACAGTTCTGAGGAAGTCTTACTACAAGACGAAAGTGCTTGACTGTTTGGTGTTTTAATTTTGATTAAAAAGTTTATGGTGGCTCTCTGATTCATTATTCAGATCCAGCAAGGTGCATCTTGTTTATTAAGTCCATGATGTTGCGTTCCATGGCTTTGTATATCAGACTCGTCAGGCTAATGGGGCAATAGTTCCCAGGGTTTGTAGTCGCTCCTCCTTTGTGGAGAGGGATGACTGTAGCAGTGCGTCATTCGATAGGGACAAAGCCTGAGGTGAGACTGTGATTGAACAGGGTACACAGGTGTGGTGCCAGTTCATTTTGTAGTTCATGTAAAACACAGCCAGGGATATTGTCAGGTCCCATAGAAGCTGTATTCTTGGCCTCGGACAGTGCTGTTTTAACCCCTGCAGCAGTAATAATGGGTGCCTGGCAATCTACTGGTATTGTGATTGGTCCTTTGGGGGGGTAAAGTTGGCACTGAATCTGTCAGCCAGTATATTGGCAATATCTGTTGGCTCGGTATAGGAGGTACCTTTGTGCAGTAGCTCAGAGCAACTCTGGGTATTGCCGTGGAGATTCTTTACATAACTATAGAAGGCCTTGTGGTTGTCTTTACTATCTGCTGTAATTCTGTTTTCATAGCTATCTTTAGAGTATTTGATTAGGGATCTCAACCTTTTGTTGAGGCTGATAAGGGAATTTTTCCAGTCTTGGGACTTGACCTTATTCCACATCAGTTTCTTCCTTCTGTTGCAGAGTTTCTTTATGGCAGGGGACCACCATATTGGCTTCCTTTTTTGGAGGAGAGTGTCTTGGTTCTATTGGGTATGGCGAGATCCATGCATTTGTGTACATGTTCGTACAGTGCATTGGTGTATGATTCGGCAGTCATGCAACTATTCTCCATTTGCATGGGTTACGTGAAGTTAGCCACCTCTGTTTTTATGAGCCCAAAGTTTGCTTTAGAGAAGTTTTTCATGGTAGTTACCTTTGCAGGAGGGTGGGGGGGGGGGAGAGATGTGGATTTCCAAGGTGATTAGTTTGTGTTTGGATCTAACCAGGGATGAGTTGAATCCTGGTGTAGAGCAATGGTCGCCCATGTTAGTAATGACCAGGTCAAGGATGTTGCTACCTCTAGTGGGAGTAAGAACGAGCTGGTCCAGGGCATTGGAATTAATGAATTCCAGGAAATGTTGGGCAAGTGTATTGGGACATGAGTAGTTTTCTCAGTTAATGGAGGTGTAGTTGAAGTCACCCAGTTTGAGAGTGTTAGGTTGGACCGTAATATTCTCTTGGGTGCTTCAGAATGTGGAGTATGAGTCTCGGGACATGGTTGAGGACCTATAGCAGGCTATGACCTGAATTGCTGTCTTATCCAATGTTAGCTGCACCTGAAGTATCTCTGATGAGTTATGTTGGGCTACCAGTCTGGAGGTGTGCGTATCCTTTATGAATATGGAAACACCGCCGCCTTTGGAGCTTCGGTCAGAGTTCTAGGACCGAAAGGTGTGGAATGAGTAGTGCCTGGTAGTGCAGGGGTGCTTTCTGCTGCTTTGAACCAGGTCTCTGTTACAGCACAAATGTCAATGTTCTCCATTTCAAGGAGTGCTGCGAGTGAGTGCATTTTGAGATTTATACTTCTAGCATTGAGCAACATGACCCTCATATTGCATTTGTTTGTAGCTGTTACAGTGGTAATTTGGTTTTTGGAACACAGCCTAAAAAAGGCACTATAGGGGTGGCAAGAGCCTTAGCCAGTATCTGGAAGCCCAGGGGTGACAGATGCAGGCCCATCTCTGGCAAAGCATCGAGGTCTATCAATCATATCATCCCAGGCAGACAGATACTGGATCTCCTTGGAATGACACCAGAAACTCAGCCAATTGTTGAAATAAATAATTTTCTGCTTGTACTGTGGTATCACTCTGGGTGATGGTAGGATACTGCTCAGGGCTAGGGTCATACCAGCCTGGGATACATAATCCGAGAGCTCCTCCATGTTTCTTTTCATGTAGTCCAGGGAGGTATGTCTCAGGTCATTCACACCCACATGTACAATGACAGAGTCATATTTGTACCTGTTGTTGAGGGACCTGAGTGCATATGTTATGTGGTGGATCCTGGCACCTGACAGGCAGCTGACTGTTACTTTCTCCTTATTCACCCTAGTGAGTGGGACCTCAGTGTGCCTCACTATCGAGTCACCAGGTCTATGTTAAAAGTTTCGAACATCCAAAATGTTGAACATTACATGGTCGAGAACAAATGTTTGAACATAAAAAAAAAAAAAAACACAGAAAAATACAATTTAACAGGAACTTCACCATGATGACATCTGGAACCACTGGAGGATGGGGATCTACCACAATGGGGTACAGGTTCATCATTGCATTGGAGGGATGTGTAGGTGCATTAAAGGAGGGTCACCAAGGTGCAGAGGCAGCTCATAGATCCCTACAGTAAGTATCAATATTCTACATATAATTGAGTATTGCTACAGATTTCACAAATATTTCTCTGTCCTATATATATATATATATATATATATATATATATATATATATATATATATATATCAAATAGATGTTTTTATAACTATGTATTAGCTGCTGTGACAATTAGCTCATGCAGATAATTGAGTTGTCTTGGTAAATACTGCCATCTTAGCTATGGGTATGATTCATGTGCTGTTAATTTATTTAATAACATGAAAAAATATCCATAATTATGTCCTTTGGAGATGTACATATGGTTTACAATGTCTGACTACATAATTTCACATAGGCACTGTCCTCATGTATCACAGACACCTATAGCACCTAGGCTGCGGATGACTGCACACTTCATAGTTTTCCATTATAGTCCCACAGTAGCACCTGCTGCACCATTATATGTTGGAATAAAAATATATATAGACCTTCATTGCATCATTCCTCCTGAAAAATTACACAGATACATTTATTTAATTTAACAAGCAATGTCTGTCTTACTGCTTACACATATATTTTTAGTTAAGAGTTGATAGCTGTTATTCTTTACAATAAAAGGCCCAATAATTGTTTGCATTTTCCATATTCATCTGTTCTCCACAGGACTTCTAATAAACACCAGCAGTACATTTTTTGCAAAATGAACCCCTTGCTGGCATGCTGTGGGTTCCAATCCACATAGGGGAATCATATATCTGTACCTGTTACCTTGGTTAAATCCATGCATAGCATATTTTTTTGGAAAAAACATAGCGCACTACTTTATATTAATGATTACGTTGTGCATGGTAACAACTCACTGAGAAAGTCTGCAAATTTCTTTGAATATGGCTGGAATCCCTAATACACTGATAACACTGGCTTCTATTAACAGTGTTTGTAGAGCAGTATCTGTTTGTTTAAGAATAGCATGTGCTGGCTGGTATCTCAGATTGTAAGGAAAGGAGCCATCTTGTCTACATTTTGGCATGCTGTGCGTTCACATCCAGAGTGGGATGCATATATCATAAACTGTTATATTGCCTTAATGTACCCATAGCATTTATCTATAGAAGCATTTTATACTTATTGATATTAACATATATTTTGAGCCCAGTTGTGAATAACTTGGTTGTTTATCAAATTTCTGCTAACATATCCATAATCTGTAACATCCTATTAACATCAGCTGTTTAACCATGGGGGCAGTAAATCTTGTTAAATCCTGTTATATGTCTGAGCAGTTCTTTGGTTACAAAGTGCTAGGAAAGTCTGTTTTCTCACAAAATATTAAAATCAGTAATAGAACAACATCATCCTCAAATTTTGAAGGAGTGGGATGGGCAGACTAACAGTTGAAATGCAGAGCAGAGAAGATGTATGTATTTTTCTAGTGATGTACAATTTTGCAAGAAGTATCATGTTCTTCATACATACCTTACTGTGTTCATTATGTACAGCAATATGCATGGTTCTGTTCACAAAAGCTGTATGTTACATGACACTGTCACAAAGCCTGAGGACTGCAAGCTCTCCATTACTGTTAATGTTTCTGATACAGTGATAACATGAATGTAATGTTCCAACTGTTTAACTACATGAGCAGAACATGTTCATACGTTGCAGTCCTAAGCCAAGATCCTTGTTAGCGAATGACCTCCCATCCAGATGATGTAATAACATAAAGTCTTTTCACTGCATGCAAAACATATGCATTCTATTAAGCTGTGTTGGGTAAACAGATAGCTGTCAAACTTAGAGTTTGGATGTAGATTGTGGTTGTAGGTCTGAATCTCATGTCCTCTACTTTGTGTTCAATGATGTTTACACCTGAATGTGAAAGTGTTAACTGGATATTGTGATTATCTAATGTTCTTCAGAAAGAAATGTCTATAAACTGCACTGAGAAATATACACCAGTGTTATTTGAGGAATACTTTATTCAGACATTCTCTTTTTTGATTTCAGGCAAGCAGGATCACAGCTGAAAGACAGCCGTGTGCATCAAGTGAATGGGAAATCTTGATGATCAGTGGAGTGAGAAAAATATGTTGATTATTTTTCCTGTTTTCTGAACTGAAATGCATCTTCACCAGTTTACAGGCCTGTATTTTTCAGAATAACATGTATATTGATTAGAATGCAGAAATACCCATCATGCAAAACATGTGCATTCTGTTAAGCTATGTTGGGCAAACAGATAGCTCTCAAACTTAGAGTTTGGATGTAGATTGAGGTTGTAGGTCTGAATATCATGTCCTCCACTTTGTGTTCAATGATGTTAACACCTGAATGTGAAAGTGTTAACTGAATATTGTGATTATCTAATGTTCTTCAGAAAAAAATGCTTATAAACTGCACTGAGAAATATACATCAGTGTTATTTGAGGAATACTTTATTCAGACATTCTCTTTTTTGATTTCAGGCAAGCAGGATCACAGCTGAAAGAGAGCCGTGTGCATCAAGTGAATGGGAAATCTTGATGATCAGTGGAGTGAGAGAAATATGTTGATTATTTTTCCTGTTTTCTGAACTGAAATGCATCTTCACCAGTTTACAGGCCTGTATTTTTCAGAATAACATGTATATTGATTAGAATGCAGAAATACCCATCATGCATCAGTAAGGTAAGTGAAATCATCACATGGTAGCTGTGCTTACAACCGTGATTAAAATCTAACAATGTTGATATTTTATGTATCATTGAGCCGTTGTTTTAGCATACATTTTTTTGAAATGTACTCTACAATCTAAATTTAACAGTTGGATTGTTGTATCTGTCAAACATCTGCTTAGATGGATGTTTTATATAAAAGTCTAAGTGCTTTGATTAGTGCTTATGAGTAATATGTCTGTCTATGTTTTCCAGTGATTGATCTGTTGTGCATAGCTTGTGTATTCACAGACTGAATGGGTGTTTGTTGTGTCAGTATTTGTAGACTGTATAGTGTGTCCTTCAGTTTGGTATTGATAATGCATCTGCCTCAGACAACTTGGGTGTTTTTGCAGACCAACAGTTATAGAGAAGGTTTACTGATTGCTCAGATACCCATTTGATTACAGCAGTTCATATTCAGCATACGCTGCAAGTCAGCATTAATATTGCATTTGCCTTAGACACCTTGGTTGTTTTTGTAGAAACACAACTATAGCCTAGGTTACTAACACATTAGCAGATACCTGTTTGTCTGCAGCAGTTCAGTATCAGCAAGCATATTCATGATGTTTTGATTGTTTAGGTTACTGATTGCTAATTGTTTTGGTAGATAATGCATACAATTGCATTGTACAATACTGTTAGTAACTGATATATTAGATTCTCATATGTCAACATTTGTGTCTATTGACCATATCATATTATTTTTCGTGTTGTACTCATTATATTGATATGTGTTCAGCCAAATACTATGTTATTTGTCTCAGATGTTTGTCATATGTCTTGCCTATTGTCCACAGTATTGTCAGATCACTTTCTCCTCATTTTAACAATGACACTTTGTGGCTCATATAAATAAATGAATGCAGACAGTGCAATCGGTTGATTTGAGCATTCATGCATTCTTACAAAGCTAATGACCATGTGGGTGTGTCTATGCATGTAAAATTGTTCAGAAAAGAATACTGATGTTCTTTTCAGGACTACATCATATAGGGAATAGGTAACTCTGTCCAGAATGGATGTGTGTCAGTTCTTGTGTAATTGTCATCATAATCATATTGTGTCGTGCTATGATATTCATGGGACTGTTCTGCTTGATAGACATTTTCTTTTCTGCTATGTTTTGCAATTAATCTTTGCAGAGCATGGGACCCATGGATATTTTCTGATCCAGAGATGTTGACAAGCACACATGAGGCCACTGCCAGTGTCTTCCAAGGATGATGGTGATGATGATGACGATGATACTGAGGAACCTGAACCTGCTCCTGCCCGAGTCATCCTGCCTTCATCTGTGGGGAGGCATTGACACAAATGGGATTGAGATGATTATAGGGAGCAGATCAGGGATGTCATGACTCGTGTTCTTAACACAGATGAGGGACATGATGGAGTTATTCTTTGAGGATATGGCATAAGCTATGCGGGATTCATTCAGGGCAATAGTTTGTGAGATCATTCCATAAGTATCGTCTCTGTGTTCCACTTGTGTTATGCTGCCAACATGGTGATTTCCATTTCATTAATTGAAATGTATATGCACTCTTGTGCATGCACAGCATGTATCTGTCATGCTTATACATTATTGTCATATGACATTTACTTCGGTTTCAATCTGTGTATGGTACACATTAACACATCACACTTTCCACACAAACTCTGTCCATGAATTGTGGCAGTTACTCTGTAGATAGTGCTGTAACAGGTAGCCTGTAAACATTTGTTTTACTGTGGCAACTGACAGACAACATATGTTGTCCATGTGCCATCATTAGCAGTATGTTATGCCTTGGATTTCTGTTTTGACATATGAGGTATGTGCAGTATACTAAAGGTCTGCGGCTGACAAAGTTTGCTGATGACTGCAAACTGGGAGAGGTCATAGAATCTGCAAGCAATGTCAACATTGTACAAGGTCTTACACAAACAAATGATTGGTGCCAAAGTCATAGCCTTAAACTCAATGCAAATAAATGTATTATCATCCATTTTGGTAACTGCGATGTCCCTGCTAACTACCACATCAATAACAACATGCTAAGTATGCACTCAGTGGTGAAAGACCTGGGCACACAGGCTGAGAGCAACCTTACCTTTGATCACCAAATCGCCACAGTGGTAAGAAGGGCACTCTATATTGTTCATCTCATAAGTAAGGGCATTGCATCCAGAAAAAAAGAAGTTATTATCTGTTATGGACTATTCTAGCAGTTGCTAGAAAATGCGTAACCAGGAAATGGAAATCTACTTCAGAACCATCATTTGAAGAATTCTAGGGATTACTAAAAGAAACTTCTACAATGGAAGTCAAGGTAAAGGAACTAAGAATTTTGCCTAAGCCATGGACTAACAGTCCTTGGGGAAAGATCTTTACTCTTTTTAAGACACTAGAAACAAACCTGGACTCTATTTAAAAGAAGAAAATTGAAGAAAACATGTCAACTCATAACATATATAATATCTGACTCAAATGGTTATATCTAATATTTCTAACTCAGGCCTTATGTATATAATGTATATAGTTGATTTATTTGTTTAAAATAGCACAAATGTTTACAATTTAAATTTTAATACTTTTGAAATAATTCAATAAAAAAAATTTGGAGTAAAAAAAAAATAATAATAAGTTATGCCCTCTCTGTACTCTTTCCTCATTAGGTCAATAATTGAATACAATGCCCCTTTTGGTATGTACCTTTTCAAGCACCTGCAACAATAGGAGAGACCACAGAGGTTCCTCACAAGGAAAATTCAAGGGCTTCAGCATCTGTCCTGTGTGGATCATCTGAAATCACTGTCACTTTATTCTGTTTCATACAGACTACTCAAAGGCAATCTATGCCTTGCATATAAGGTAATCTTTGACCCTCCTTTATTGAAATTGCTGTATATAAGCAAGTCAAATGGTACACGGATTACTCGCTCTGAAGACTTTAACCGGTATGTGACATTAATAGAATGTGCCAGAGGAACAGAGTTTTCTCCCAGAGGTTACCACACCTTAGGAATGGACTCCCACTTCATGTCAAACAGAGCACCTCATTGGCCCTCTTCAAATGCAGTCTGTATGATTGGATGATTAACATTAAATTCATCCCGGGGGTTCCACCTGTGTCCCTCTTGGACAGGGGTAATTGGTGCTGATCATGGAAGGGTAGAACATGGCTAGGCTTGTAATGGTCCTAGGGCCATTAGCCTAGTAACTTCCTATGAATCTATGATCATATGATCCTATGACAGTTATAATATCTCAATGTCATGATGTGGTGTTGTATGTCATGGGTTGGCAATACTGATGCCATGTGGGGTCATATACAGGTATGTCCTGTCTATGTGCAGTCCTCCTTTTCTGACTGCATCAAACAGTAATGTAACATTAATCTCTACACATTGTTACAGACAATGCATCCTTTCATGGTACATTATGCAGTGTTTGTTGTATGTAACATTTCCATACCCATTATGAACTGACATCGGTGTGCATCTTCCATAAATAGCTGTACACATCAAATGATTGTATGTGTCACACAAATGTACCTTTGATATGTGAGCATTCACTGAGTTATTGCTGATGTGCTGTAGTGGTGCTCATAGGAGTGTCCTCTGCTCCATAATGAGCAGCGTGATTGGCATACACCTGCATTTCTTTATTTGAAATTTGCATGACAGTATATGTGTGTGTGCTTGAAACTTTTTGCTTGCTTACCTATGCATGTTGATGTCACATGAATGCACATTACAGTGCATGTGTGTTTTATACATGTCCAGCTCTGTGGACATCAGCAATTCATTTGCCATTTGCCATGCATTTTCCATTTGGTTAACTGCATTTCTGTGTGGCTTCTACAGAGCCCTGTGTGCTGTATACATGCATTTGTATTGTGTCAACTTACCTTGCCCTGCTGATGTCTGCCCAGGTTGGCCACCTCCCTCCTACTTTCATATTTCACTATTACTTTTTGCAGGCATGTTTGCCTTTGTTAAAACTGCTGACCGCTGCCATGTATGACTTTGACACAGTGAGTATGTGCCACATGTATGCCCATTATACAATGCAGGTCATGTACACACAAGCTGCTGGCTAATGCTTACAAAGCATGCTTGTTCTCATTATACTTGTGTGTTACTCAGTGTAGTATTTTCACATCAATGTGCACAACCTGCTCTATTTATTATGCTGTACTGTTACATTTTGAACATATTATTACATATCACTGGTGTATGTATGTGTACCGACCGTTATTTTATGTACATTCCATTTATGACACTGACAGACATACATCCACATCCACACCTATGTGTTGCCTTTGGCACAGTATATGTGTGTAACGTATATACATTTCATAACATGTTTGTTTAGGTTGTGTACACCTACTTGTGTATGTAGCAGCATTTGTTGCTCTTCTGTAGTACTTCTGTTTGGCACTGTGCTTGATTGTTTGCCTTTCGCATACATGTTCATTGGTTTGGTTCTCTTCTCTGCTGGAGTTATCCACCATTGTTAGACTTACATTTGCTCATCTGTGATGTTGCTTGGCTTACACCTGCACTGCAGAGGGACTAATAGGATAATTACATATTTATCAAATGTGTGCTGTGATACTACTTTATTAGCCTGGAACACTTATCTATCATTGGTCATATACATCCAGGTATGATTGACATATAGTTTACAACATGTCAAAACATGATAGTGCATAGGTACATATGTTTTTCTGCATTTCATGGCTGGTATGCATTCCCACCCTGTTTGTCAACTTTTCGTTGCCCATGTTATGCAGTGTACCATCTATGTAACTAACCTGTCCTTACTGTTTTTTCCAACCTTTTTCTGTCTTTCTTGTGGTATTTGTTCTATGAGTATACCTGCTGTGATATCCTTCTCCTTCGCTTTCTCTAGCTTTACCTTTCCTTCTATTCTAAAAACAAAAAGTGGGGCCTATTCCCACCAAATAAAAAAATGCCTATGGCCCTCTGACTTTCCCTCAGATTTTCCTATTTCAACATCCCTCTTGTGTGCCCCTCTTCTTCACCCATACCCCCACATCATCTTTTCTATCTCCCACATTCCTTGGGTGTGCGTGTTACTTATGTTCCCCACATAAGTCCTGAACCCATTATTAGCAAATGTTAGCTATGTCAATGTGGTCATGATTGCCCTTCACCTTTAACTTTTTTATTAGAAAATGTATGGATTCTGTCGGAATCCGTATGTTCATGCTGACATTTTTTACTAATACATGTATTATTGAGATATCTGTAGTTGTTGGTCTCTGAGTTTACTGTAAAGAGTGATGCCAATATATATATGTATATATATATATATATATATATATATATATATATATATATATATATATATATATATATATTTTTTTTTTTTTTTTTTTTTTTTTTTTTTACAAATAACACTACCTTTGCAGCACATATTTTAAGTTAGTGGATAAAATACAGAAATATACATAGTTATATGGTATGTTTCTGTGTCTATTCCTGAAAATTTATGACATGCAGCTTACATTAGAATAGTTAATATTTTGGGTTTGTTTTATTTTTTTGGTTTGTTTTTTTGGGGGGAGGAGTATCATAAAGGAGTCAGTTACATTCTGTAGTTGTCCTTAACCTTACTGTACAGATTCTGTTATATATATTTCCATATAAGTATCAGGATGCTTAAATTGTGATCATCTTTCTGTATTTTTTTGTACTCTACAAGGTGATTTGATAACCATTTCTTATACTTACTGATTATTTACTCATTTCTATACTGCAGCATTGATACTGCAGTACTCTGTTGTGTGCTGAGCTATTCTGTCTTGTCGTACATTTACATACTACAACATTATCCACAAGCTTTGCTCTGATGCTAGCATCATGCTCCAGATTCCACAAGCTTTATGGAATCTGGCGCGTAATATCTGTCTATTAGTTTCATGTTTTATTCTCAGTCTTACATTTGGTCTTCTTTTCTTTTTATAAACAGTTTTGCTTACAGTTTGCTGCCGTTTTCCTTTATTCCCTACTGTTACTGATACATATGTTTTAATTAGTGCATTCACCGCTGTCACAAAACCAAACTCCTTCTCAGTTTATTGCTGCATTCCCTGCTGCCACATCACCTAGCTCCTTCTCCATATTATCATCCTCAACACTTCTGAAAAATTTATCTGGCATCTCACCCCATGAAACAGTAGTACTGTCCCTTCGATCATCCTGCTCAATTATTTTCAACAGAACATAATCTGCAAGCTTTCCTGATGCCACTTCTGTTATCTGTACCACTCCAATAGATTTGCTTACTTAATTCTGTACTGAGACAACAAAATGCTGCTCATTTGTATCATTCACAACACAATAATCTTTATCTGCATTCTGCTATTCCATATTGAACAATTTCTTCTCAGAAGTTTCATTTTCCCTCTTCAAACTCTCCATAGCTTTTCTGTCTTCCTCCATGCTGTTGCCGCTGCTTCCATTATGCATCTTCTTTGCTGCTGTAGGAGCTCTCTGGTGTCATCTAGCAGCTTCAAAGAGTAAGGAAAAAGATCTCTGATGTCCTGTCCAAATCTCTCCTCAGCATAACAGTATTATTGTGATCTGCACTGTTTAAAATAGGGTCTCCTCTGGAAACAGGCCACTAGCATACAATGGCCACCCTGGTTAACAAAGAATAAATAAATACAGTCTCACATTGTAACATCTTTGTATGTATAACATTGCTGTCAGTAATTACAGTCTTTTACAATGTGCCTTCTTCTAGAATATTTAAAATAAACCAACTCAGCTGATTACATTTTTCTTGTTTCTAGGCAAAGGAACATATTTAAATGAAAGCTTATTATTAGCCCTTGCTGCCTGCAAGTCTGACTTGGGGTTTTCAACTTTTTTTAACAATAAACTGTGTAATAAAACATTTGGCTGTTCAGAAGTCTTGTGCTCTCTCTTGAATACCAATTTTCTTAACATGTTAGGTAGTATCCTTTAAATGTGTCTGCAGTCAACATTTCTAGAATTATACTTTATTTACAAGATGTACTATGCACAGCTACAAAATACGCATTAAACTAGCCATCTGTATCCAGCTGCAAAACTTAACGTGCTGTGCTTCAGGTAAAGTCCTAGCCCTGGCCAAAATGTCTGATTTCAGTTTCTAGTGGATGTGCGAATCAGCATCCTATAGGTCCATGTATGGTTTTAAGAGTCCCAGGTAAGATGTGAGATCCGTATCCTCCCCTATTCAGCTTGAGGCCAGTTTTTCTCTACCAACACATCTTTCAAATGCCATTAAATAATCCTCCACATTGTCTTCAATTCTGGGTTTCCTCAGGGCTGTCCTGGGTTTTGGGATTCCTAGCAAGGTAATGGCTGGTGCGTCATCATAGATAACTGCTGTAAACTGATTAGGTGTTAATGATTGCACATCTTTCCTGAAGAGCTGTAGCAGAGTTCATCAAAGCCTCCATGAATTTTTCTGTTTTCCTTTGGCCTCATTGTAAAATTTCTTCTCAGTGCAACCCTTTTCATTTCCATGAGGATCCCCTTTTCCAAAGCAAATCCCCATATGGGCACAAGGGATTTTATGTTTCTCACACAGTTTATCACAAAAATTAACAGGAATAATTAGTCCAGGTCAGTGTTTCAGTTGGTATCACTTTGAACTGTAGCTTTTCAGGCTGAATTCATTTCTGAGGTGGGAAGTAAAATTTGGGTAGAGCATTTAATTACACATAGCTAGCTTGGGAATATACAGTTTATAATAAAAAATGTATTTCTGGCCACTGTATCCATCAGAGTAGTGCCTGGCAGTACATACAGTAGGGATGATAGTCTTTATATCCAGCTTTTTGTCTTCTAATTTCTAAAACGGAGGTTTATTGACAAGGAGAACTCAAAATAGATAGCAACATAAAAATACGGTCATTTATTCATTGGAAGGTTCCAATATTCAGTTCAACAAACTCAGTGTTCCAGCATAGCTAGTACTTTCCATACAGCCAACCGATAAATAAAAGTGTACTTACAACATTTCTGTATTTCCCTTCAAGACTGCCTTTTCCCTACAGACAGGGCTGCCCCTATCAATTTCTCCTGACTGGACAACAGTCTGCTCTTCATGTTTACAGTTTTCAATGATACATCCCAGGCTGCCTCCATTATTGAGCCATAGCTCCCTGGACACTCATCTTCACAAGGCTAAGAAGCTGAATCCCTCTATAGGTAATAAGCATTGTTTTCCACAAAACATCTCTGCTCTTCTTTGGTTGTTATGGAGACTTGCATCTTTCTGGTTTGCCTGCCTGCTCTGCATTTCTCTCTCATGATGCATCATCTTATAAAAGCAACCTTAACAAACACAACCACAAAATAAGCAGTATACTTTCCAGCCTCAGCAGTCAGAAATATGCCACAATACCTATAATTTTATGCTTGTAAAAATAAATATTTTATTCATTCACTTTTGTAACAACTTTTGTTAGTACCTTCAACATTGTCTCATGGCTGAGTTCATACCTAAAAAAGGTTTTTGGATCAGTCCACCTTCATGTTTATCAAATAAATAAATAACAGCTTTTTTTCTGTTAGGACTTCAGTGCTACGTTTTAAAGATAAAAGAGGCATAGCTTCCATATAATGCAATAAATGCTTTAATCTTACTTAACCATACCTTGTGGGGCAAAATAATCCTGCAGGTAAACAGAAACATTGTGTCCACTATCCCCATGAGTATTTCATGCAGGAGTGTTGGTCTGCACTCTTCAAACTATAAAGTATGCATTAGTGTATGCATTAGTTATCTTTAGGATAAACAGAACATTGACTTCCAGTGTTTTTTTTTCACAGATGAGTGCTTTCTGCACACACCCAGGATTCAGCAATTAAAGTTAGAGTTAATTCATATTGTACTTTAAGAAAGGCTGAAATATATGTGATTTTATTACCTGCCTGTATAACTTATTTTCTTTAAGGGGTTGTGACTCCTCAAACTGCTGGATAGGGCTTTTCTTTCCTTGCTATACTCAGTGCAGCTTGCTTCGTGTGGCTTTTATCCTTCCTAGTTTCACCTCCCTGTCTCATTTGTCAAGACTGTACTGCTATTTTATCAGAACTCGAGAACTAGCTAACCTTCTTCCATGTGCTGTGCTTTGTATTTTTAAGCAATAGCCCATAAGTGGGTGTTGATATATCAGGATGTACCCACAACTGGTGTGGTTTGATTATGAGGGCAAAGCCCAAGAATTAAACCACACTATCCATAGGTAAATCTTGATATACCCACACCTATGAGTGGGTTATTTCTATTATACAGTGGCATTAGTTAAAAGGAAATTGCTTACCTTTCTTAAATAATGCATTTGCATAATGGTGCTGTAATGTTCTTCTATTTCTTCTGATGTACTACGCATGCATATGGGACTTACATTCCCATGCCTGCAAAGTACATCAGTGCTGTTGAAGACAAGCAATCCAGAAAAGATAATCTCTGTTGCTGTTTTACGTGGAAGACAGACAGTAAGCCTATGAGGAAAAATAAGGACATTCTGTAAAGATTTGAACAGTTGAGAGGTGTGACAGTCTGCAGAGTTTTATGGAGGGACAGCGCAAAAAAAGAAGAAAAATCAGATATGTTTCTGTGTCTTTATTTCTGAGAACATACCTGATTTTCTTCTGTTTTGTACTGTCCATCCATAGCATATTGCAACAGAAAAGTCTGGCCTCTGAATAGTAGTTTAGTGGCCAGGCTTTTTTCTGTTGGTCTAGGCACAATTTACAATGTACACACTGGTCGGGCTGTCTAATCAGCATGCTTGCTTTTGAATAACAGTGCTCAATCATTATATAATTTGAAATAGTTACACCTCCCACTTTTAAACTGTAAGATGAAAGAATTAAACTTTAAATAATTAGGTCCACAGATGAGCAGTGTGCATGTGCAGCTAATGTGCATTTGTTCACACTGCTCGACATTGAGTTCACTGATTAAATCACACTGCTCGACATTGGGTTCACTGATTAAATCACACTGCTCGACAATGGAATCACTGATAAAATCACAATGCTCGACATTGGGCTCACTGATTAAATCACACTGCCTGACATTGGATTCACTGATAAAACAACATTGCCAACATTGGATTCACTGATTAAATCACACTGCTCGACAGTGGGTTCACTGATTAAAGCACACTGCTTGACATTGGCTTCACTGATTAATTCACACTGCTCGACATTGGATTCACTGATTAAATCACACTTCTTGACATTGGATTCACTGATTAACATTGCTCAACACTGGGTTCACTGATTAAATCACACTGCTCAACATTGAGTGGCCCTTTCTGCACTGTAAATGTTAACTGTATGGATATGTTATTTCCTAAGCATGGCTTGAGTACTTGAACTTTCTTAATTGTTTATTTTTTGGCATACTTATACTCTGATGAGGGTAGTTTTATCAAGTAGCATTTCTGTAATTTTGTTTGATCATGATTTTTCTAATCCACATTGACTTATATGGAAATCATCCATGGTGCACTGCAGTGAGTTATTTTACTTGTCTCCACTGTAGTACAACTAATATTTTAAAAGCAAACTAGTTGGACGCTATAGTTATTGCAACTGAAATTTGTAAAACTATATCACCTGTTTGACTGCTCATTTGAGTAGACTTTGTCAGATTTACTCTTTGTAGCCAACTTTCCTTTTAAACTTCTCAGTATGGATACTCTCCATCTTCAGCAAATAAACTCAAAACAAGAACCTCTTTCTATTTTCTGTGTAACTTTGATGGTTTCTCCTCTTTGTGCACATTCACTTCATCTTGCAATAATTGAACAAGCATTCTCAAACACAGTATCAGCATACTTGAACTCAGTCAAATTGCATAGAAGAACTATCTAGAATTCACTAAGTAACTTAAAAAAAGATTGACTAAAACTTAATGTTGCACCTATTTTAGCAATTTTGGCTATCTATTAAATGTGACAAGGTCTTCACCATAATGATTATTTTCCTTATTTCTGCCATAAAATAAAAATAACTTCAAATGGATATAACACGCCAAGAAAGAATTTTTTTCAAACTGCACAAACAAAGTAGCTGCAGGAAGCAGTCTTGACAGTGTCCTCTCTTTCTCTATTCGATTGAAATAATGGTTCTCCGCTTATCTACTATTCGATTTGTTTATTAAAATGTTAAGCGACTCCAACTGTTAATACAAATGGTTGATTTAAAAACATAAAATAATATTACACGCTTTTCGTTTTCTATATGCGAAAACTTCTTCAGACAAACTGATCTTGCCACCTATTCCTTCTATATATAACATCTGATTGCATCACATGATTCTAGCAATTAGTAAGATTGACTTAATTTACAATCTATAAAATACACAAATAAACGAGTATGTATAAAATTCATTGTTGAATATTATGCATTTTAAAATACTGTTGGCATATATTAAATTTTATATTTTATAGCATTTACTTACACTTTAGTGTTTACGTATCCCTAAAATACAAGAATACTTGTTACTTAAAAGGAGTGCGTTCCATAAACTGTTATGTAGTAGCACTCCTTTTAAGTAACAAATGCAGGAAATTGAATGTGTTTAGTATGGGTCGGTATTCTTGTTGACTGCAACCTTAACTTCGACCACCATGTGTCTACTGTAGTAAGGAAGGCTTTCCATGTAGCACACTTGATTGGTAAAAGCATCACCTCGAGAGCAAAAGAGGTCATAACCCCTCTTTATTCGGCACTAATCCAGCCCATAATTGAGTATAAGACTCCATTCAGCATGTACCATACAAAGCACCGGCAGCAACTAGAGAGACCTCAGAGGTTTCTAACAAAGAAGATCAAGGGGATTCAGCATGTGCCTTACACAGACCAACTAAAGTCCCTGTCACTATACTCCGTATTGTATAGACTTCTTAGGGGAGACTTATGCCTGGCCCACAGAGCAATCCAAGACCCAAACCTAATGAACTTGCTGCATATCAGTAAATCAAACGGTACTAGGGTTACCCATTCCAGGGACCTAAATATGACCTGTGACTTAAATGGGACATGCTGGAGGGACAGATTTATCTCCCAGCAACTGCCACATCTTTGGAACAGGCTACCAGTTCATGTGAAACAGAGTACCTCTATGACACTGCTCAAGAGGAACCTGGACGAGTGGATGGGGCACCATAAATTCTTACTGGGGATAGCGCCCACAACCCTCCTGGACATAGGCAGTCATCACTAACTACAAACTTGGGTACTGACTAGCATTTCTATGGTATTACATTGGGATGAAATGACTAGGCTTAAAATGATCTCTGGGTCAATACACTAGTCATCTCCTGTGATCGTATGATCCTGTGAACTGAGTTATTCATAACCATGCACAAAATAAATGTTAATATCAATAGGTGCAGTATTCTTCTCTACATAACTGCTATGCATGAAGTAAACCAAGATAACAATTTATTGATATATCTCCCCTATGTGGATTGGAACCTACAGCATGCCAAAATACAAGTATGTTAGTCAGTTTCCTTACAGGCCAAGCTAACAGGCAGCACATTTTATTCTTAACAGACAGATACTGCTGGTGTTTATTCAAATTCTTGTTGATAATGGATGAATAAGGAAACTTCAACACTTATTGGCCATTATACTCAAAAGAAATATCAGCTATCAACACATAACTGAAAATATATGTGCAAGCAGTCAGACAGACATTCCTTTTGACTTAAAAAATGGGAGTGTAGTAAGAATGTTCACTTTAATAGTAGGAATGAATTAAAGAAGTTATTTATTTATTATGTTATGTATGAGTTATTATTCAGACATGTACTGTTACAGTATGTGATACTGTCGCACTATAATGGATAACTATGCAATTATGCATAGTCATCAGCAGCCTAGGTACTCTAGGCGTCAGTGATGCACGAGGACAGTGGATGTGTGAAATGATGTCACTATATGCTGAAAACAGATGTACATGTACAATTTTCGTAATTATTTATATTAGAAACAATATTAAATAAATTAACAGCACAGGAATCAAACTCATACATACACGGAGAGCAGTTACTATGTCTACTTAATTATCCTAAGGAGCTAATTGATACAATTTATTTATTATTTATTTATTTACATTTGTTTACCGGGAAATTCCGACTGGCTGCAGGTCCTTTTTTAGTGGATGCCCGGAGAAAAAAGCTCCACATCATGTACATGATAGAGATACAAAGTTGCAGCAATAGTAAATAACATTACAGGTTGTTGGGTTTAATACAATAACAAGATATTGATTATCAACAGTATATACAGAAAATGTTACAAGTTAAGATAGTTTCTTGTCATTTATAATATTAGTAACAAAGTTGTCAGACAAGATGTTAAAGTATGCAAAGACAACTAGCTATTTCTGACTGTGGTTAGTAGTGGCGGTAGTATAGTTGGGTTAAGAGTCTAGGTGGGGGGGTAAGGGGGGTGTTAGTCTGGATTAGAACAAGGACAAAGCCAGTGCAAATTTAAGTGGAATACAACAACTACTTAATGGTTATAAAAACATCTACTGGATATATATGGCACAGAGATATAGCTCTACATTCCATAGGAATGTTCAGGTATATGTAGGATAGTCATACTTGTTGTAGGGCTCCACAGGCTGTCTACATACCTTTGCAACCTACAGCAAAGCTCCTCTGTGTCACTCAGATGCAGGTCTTCATAGCAGTGGCAAACCTGCAATCCAGTTCAGTAGATCCCATACATCTTCCGTGCTCCCTTGCAGTCTGGTTCCAGGTGTCAATCATTGCATAATTCCTTGACCTGGCTCTCATCCAATACTACAGTTCCTCATAGATGGTCAACATCTGGGTGGTCTCCTCCTCAGTCCAGTTGGGCGCACAGACATGTCTCAGCCTCCTGGAAGTAGCCATCTCAATACTCTAATGGAAAATGTATGATAAATAGAAAAACTGAAACATGTTTACTGAGGTCCCATTCAGTTCGCTGGTAGCAATGGTGTGATATGTAAAATCAATATTTAAAAGTGCCACTTATGTCATTTTATTAGATCATTAGAAGATAATGGGCACATGCCACATGTGGTACCATTTATCAATATCTGTTGGGTATTTGCACAATGCACATGGGTGTTAAGCCGAATGTAGCCAGTTTATGTGAATGTGCACAAATCAGTTTCCAAAATCTAGAATTTTAATGAACCTCATTAATTATGTATGGCACAAATGGTACTTAAAGATGGGTGCACAATAAGTGCTCTTACTTTCAGTGAATCCTGAGTCTGAGGTAAATTGGCACCTGCTAACATTTCGGTTTTGGGGAATATTACATCAGATAAAGTTACTCATTCTCAAAGGTAGCTGTTTAGTTTTATTTTTATAGAAAATGTGTGCTTTGACAGAAATTATTGTAATTTACTGGAGTGATGTTTGATTGACCCTTATGCGTACATGTGTTGCCATTTTCATTAAGAATGTGCAATAAATTCTCATATTCAGTTATATAGACAGATTTACATTGCAAATGTAAACAGTACAGAAAGACAGATTTAAGGATCATCCATATTTCTTACTGTTAATTCTGTACACTCTGTGGAGTATGTACAGAAACCCATGGATTCTGATACTATCTTTACGTATTATGTTCTTTTGGTGTTATGGATATTTCTTCATTGATGTTTCTTAACAAAACTGCTAATACTATGTTATTTTGCTGTTATAGATAGTTCTTCATTGATGATTCTTGGTAAAAGTCTTAGAACTGCTGGCTCAATATACAAGGGATCCATATTGTCTGTGGCCTGCTAATGGATCCTACGTTTTTCCAGCATTTCCCAAAAGTTTTTGAATTGTTAGTTTATGTAGTATTTTAATAAGACCTGCAAGCAGACTCATGGCATGATGCTGTTGTCTTTGGACCTCCATTCAACAGCTATGTAATGTAAGGGGTTCTAACCCCACAGACTCCAAAGATATGTTGATATTACAACTATGTATGCAGACATTGTTGTTACCTTTTATATATCACATTAGTATTTGTCACAGACACTGTTTTATAGACTTTTGCATTAGACAAGAATGCATACTATTTATGGTGACATAAGCTGTCCACATAATCTTCTGCATAACTGGGCTCCCACGGGAAAGGTGAGTGTGCTATCTGTTGTGTCACTGACACAGGAATATGATCATGTACATATTACTGACTTTCAATGGACCAACTGTACTAGATGCGACAATTTCTCCCCAGAGAAAATTATATCTTACTAGATGCTCTCTGACAACATGGAGAGAGATTCCTTGGCCACACAGGGAACATGGTTTAGAGAAATTTAGTGTGGACAGATCTCACCAACATGATTAATGAGAATAGAGGTGACAACAGATTCTGTGAGGCCTGTCGGCAATACTGCTCAGACATTACCCTCCATGCAGCCAACAGGTTAAGACAATATGAAAGATCAAGGGATGCCACTACTGGTGGACCACCATTTGCCCTCTGATGACATCACAGTATTTATGGCCTCCCTGCATACAGGAGGAGGGTAGTGATGCATACTTTGGGGTGGGAAAGAAGATGGAGTTCCAGGGTGCTGAACATGTATGTATTACTTTCCAGGACATGGCTCAGTATGGAGTAAATACCTGCATATTGCTGTTGCATGCATATTCATGTATTGTCATTTTTGATTTACAGCAGCAGACTTGAGCCATGCACACAGATCCACACAGAGTGATGATGATGAACATCAGTTTAATGACATGTACTCATACAATTGCAGTACAAATAGAATAGTGCACACAACATGTGTAAAGCAATTTGCATTAATATCTGCAGGTCCCTCTACTTCTGGATAACACCAGGGAATAACAGGTGAGTCATACTGCTCAACTGTCCAGATTTTTGCAGACTGTCCAGATTTTTGTCACATATTTTTGATCTGTTGCTCATAATTTTTTTTTTTTTTTTTTTTGTGGCAAATCATTGAAGACTAAATTCACTAAATAATGACAGGCATTTGAGGTGCAGACGTCATAGCCTTCAGAAAATGCATGGCAACAAAAAAACTTTTATTCTAGCAACTTTCTAAGTTTATAAGAGCAATATTTAAAATGTTCCCTATTTTTGAACTTTTTTCTCCTCGCTAGCCCTTAAAGTCAATAAAATTATTAGCCCTTACTAGCCCTTAAAGTCTCTAAAGAAGGGTTTGGCCATCTGCTCTTTCTTGTCTAAGATATATCCCCACTACCCTTCCAGTCTGTCTCTTAGAGTCAACAATAGCTGACTCATTCACTTACAGCCCTCAGACAAGGTATTTTTTTTACGGCATCCAACTGGTCAAATTAAAAGGGGTCCCACTACTTTAAAAAAAAGTATTAGTAACAAAAGAAGGGCTAACATTAAAGACATGAATTCAGAGCAAGTGATAGTTTATTTTTTAATTGCACATACCATGCTCAGCTCATCCCACTCCATTCACCCTACAGGCTCAATCTGCGCCCCTACCGTGCCCCCATTTTCCACCCGCCCCCACTACTTCTACATTTGCACCTACATAACCCCTCCCACCCTCCAATCACAACACTTCACTCACCCAACAACCACCCTATAACCTAAATTAGCTAATCAAAACCTACAATTAATCTTTAGGACATAACAAACAGCCTCCAGTACACACCCAATCACTAAGCATACATCACTAATATCCTATACTCACGTTAATCCCACTTTAAACAAAAACACATACCTACTTACTCTACATCCACAGATAGTACAAAATGCTACTTTATCAAATTCCAACCCTCCTCCTCCTATTAATAGCTGCACAGCTCACATCATATCGTGCACATCTTAACCCCACATGACAACAGCAACCCCCACAACTCCCTACCCACCAAAACAAATAGAAACCTCCATTATCATTGCTGCTAACATCTTTAATATCAAGACCACCTCCCTTTACACATTGCAACTTGTCTCCATCAAAACACAATCACATACATCATTAACATATGATAAAGCATTACAAAGATACATAAAAGTAATAGTTAACATTGCTTATATAAGTCCCAAACCTGCCCCCCCCCCCCATCAAAACCTATCAACCTACCATCAACCTTGGCAAACCTCACCAGAAAAAACTCCAATCTCTTAATATTAAATATAAACCTTAGAAGTATTCTCAATAAGACCAGTGAACGCCAAGCCACCCTGTCACTCTACTCACCTGATATAGTTGTCTTAACAGAAACATGGTTTAAATCAGAGATCAACAACAATGAGATAACACCCCCTGGCTACAACATACATAGACTGGATAGGACATAGACATAGACTGGATAGGAAAAAGAGATGGAGGTGTAGCCATAATATACAAAAATAATCTAACCCTCAAAGCTATAGACATAAGCATTCCAGATGTCACTAATACAGAAGTAGTATTAGCTAAACTTTTATTTAATGCCAAAAATCAAATAAACACAGTAGGTGTCTATGTCCCACCAGGGAATAATATATCTGCCCTAGAGCACATCCTACAAAGGGCAAATAAGCTCCTCCACCAAGAAACAATTATAATTGGAGACTTTAATATTGATTGGTATTCCTGTAACTCAAACACACCCACAAACCACATTTCTCTGTACGGCTTCTCCCAACTAATCCAACACACTACCAGGATACATTAAAAAAAGAATCAATCCTAGATTGGATACTCACCAATCAACCCAACCTCTCTCAACTCACAGGCTGTCTCCCTGACAGCCTTAGTGACCACCATCCCACCTATCTACTCCGTCAGCAAATAAACTCTTCCAAAACCCCTTCATATCAGCAAATAAGAAAAAAAATGTAAATCTCCAAGAGTTCATATATGCACTCAAACGTTGCAGATGGACACCTCTCAAATACCTCCCATTAGACAAGGCAGTGGAGTTATTTAACTCCAACTAACTTAGCATCCTTAATAAGCTTGCCCCAAATAGAACAATTAGGATAAAATCCAACTACACCCTATGGCTAACCATAGAAACAGGAGCGCTACTAAAAGCAAAAGACAAAGCCTGGAACAACTGGCACCATAACAAATCCCTGACCAATTATCAGAAATACCTAGAACTAAGAAATTCTGCCAGAAAACATATAAGACAAGACAAAAAAGAATATTATGCTAAAATACAACTGCAACACCAAGGAAACCCACAAAAGTTCTGGTCGGCAATCAAGAAAATCCTTCAGCCTGGTCAAATCATTACCCTCTCCCCAAACACTGACAACGCCATAGATGATATATCCACACAGTTTAACAAAATTTTCACCAATTCTCTACTCAAACTAACAAACACTAACCACCCCCCACTCCTCTCTCTCCAACACAAAACAACAATAACTTCTCCCTACAACCTACTCCTACTGCCACCATAAAAAAATACCTCAGAAACTCAAACCAAAAACCCTAACTGCAGACAGCCTACCCACAGACTATCTCAAAATCACAGCAGAAGCCATTGTGTACCCTGTCTCCATCCTTATAAACCATTCCATCACTGAACAACTGGCCCCATCTATATGGAAAATAGCCTACATCATTCCACTACATAAAGGCGGCAGCTCTATAGAGCTTTCCAACTACCGTCCAATTGCTATCCTCTCTCCACTATCAAAAAAATTCTGGAAAATGCATACATACCCAATTCCTCTACTAGCTCCTCACTAACAATCTACTATCCAAAACTCAACATGGATTCCACCCACACCATAGTACAACCACAGCTCTTCTAAGCCTCACTAACTCTGTCAGTCTTCTCAGAAATGAAGATAACCTGGTCTCATCTATCTTTCTGGACCTCTCAAAAGCATTTGACATGGTCTTACACTCCAGACTGCTAAACACACTATCAGAATTTAAAACCAGCCACTCCACACTCACCTGGTAGCAGAGCTATCTCACTGGGCGGCAGCAAGCAGTCAAATGGGGTAACTCCGTCTCCCCACTGCTATTAGTCACCTGCTATCAGTCACCTTAGGGTCCCACAAGGATCCATTCTTGGCCCTCTTCTCTTCATATTATTCACTGATACCCTACATACTGCCACTAATTAAGCCATGTTAATATAATACGCCAACAACTCTACCTTAATTTGTGCAGCCTCAGCACTCCACCATCTTCAGTAAATAACACAGCATGCCCTCTCTAAAGTAGAAATCTAGCTAACAAATCCCTAGTTAATACTCAATCCCAACAAAACAAAACTCATCCTGTTTCACCATACAAGATCCCCAGACCCCTCTTTGCTATTCAAAATCACCTCAGCAAACAATACCATCATTACCCCAGTCCCCCACACCAAATTAATCGTAGTAATAGACCAAAACATGAACTTTGATCTCCACATAAATCAAACAATCAAAAAAGTCCACAAAAATGGGCAGCCTGTACAAGAACAAACTTTTCCTCACAGACAAAACCAAAATCTCCATTGCCAGAACCCACCTTCTCTCCACACTCCTATATGCGTCTCCAATCCTTACTAATCTCAAGAAAACTTACATAAACAAACTAGTTAGCTGCTATAATAAAATAGCAAAGTTCACTACAAACACCAGCTACTGATCCCATCACTTTCATACTCTCAAAGAACTCTCATGGCTAGAATTCCACAACCTACTAATTTTTAACCCGCTCTCCATGGCCCACCAAATACTCAACCAACCTGAGAAAACACCCGCTGTCAAAGGCCTGCTTACTCACTATTCCAACACTTGGACCCTGTGCACCAGTAACAAAAACCTCATAAACATCACTAAAAGTAGCAATAATGCTGGTGACTTGCTATACTCAAACAGTATTGCCAAAATTTGGAACTCCCTACCCATCAGTATTAGATCCACCGCCAGCACCACCAAGTTTAAGAAACTACTAAAAGATCACCTAACATCTACCTGGCTCTGCTCATGTAGTAACACTGGACAACTTTCCCTCACTCAGATATAACCTCTAACTATACTTCTATCCACTCTATGACTCCTGTACCCTCCTTCTTCCTTACCTATATCCCCTTGTCTTCCTCGCAGTTGTAAACTGTATTCTGTCAGATGTCATACTAAATGTACTGTAGAGGCTTAAGAAAATCTAAGACATGCTGTACTGTATTTGGATTTTATGTGTTAATCTCATCTCTCATGTATATATTTTTGTTGATTAATCTCCTATATATATAAATTGCTTTACTGATCTCTGCTAGACTGTGAGCAGATACATATAAGCTGTATAGTAAACTTTATGCTTGTTGTACTAGACATGTGTTAGTAAAAATGTACTTTGCTGAAGCTTTTCTCCTCAGACCTCCACTGAAAATGGGCACTGTTGTCCATTCTGACCATCCCGGTAAACAAATGTTAAATAAATAAATTAATTAATTAAATTATTTTTAGCTTTCTCCAGATTTTTTGTGTCAAGAGGTTGAGAGCTATGAAGTGAGTGTCTCCATACTATGCTACTGTGACCACTGATATGAGGTGAGTGTCTCCATAGTATGTTACTGAGACCACTGCTATAAGGTGAGCGCCACCATATTATGTTATTGTGACCACTGCTTCTTATTGCCTCAGCCTTATGTCATGGTACTGCTGTTTACTGTCATATTGATATTTCTCCATCATTGTACACTACAGGTACATCCAGTGGGGGCTCAAGCCATGCAGGTGCAAGAGCAGATAGACCAGGTATGTTACTGCAACAGGTTAATAGTTTGCATCAACATGGAGCACACATGTGATACATGACATTAATGTCACTGTTTCTCAATACAGGGCCATATGGCCAATAGGCGCAATTAACGTTATATGAGTATCTGCAGCCCCTGGTACTATGTTGTATATGTGATGCTGTCAGTATTCTGTAGGTTAAATACATGACTGTGTTATCTTTCTCTTTACTTTCCCACTGCAGTGCAACACACAAACTTTCATCAGTGGGCTTCTTTCAACGGTATGCTATTAACTATCTTTCATACATGTTATTGTGTTACTTCTGTTGTTGTCCTTCATTAATACTGAGTCCCTCTTGGGATTCCTAGACCAGACAGCATCAATCTCATGAACTGTACAAACAAGTTGTATGTCTATGTAAAACCTTCTGTATGTTTTAACAGTGTTCAAATGGTTAATGGCAGCAGTGATGTGATTAATAATGCTGACTTTTTTCCTACGATAGTTAAAGTTCATCCATCTTAACCAGCACCATCTTCCCAGGAGGAGTTGTCAGGTGTGTGTTTTGTTTGTGTTCATCACATTATGTCACATCTGTTGGCTATGTAACCTAATCGTCTACTCCCTGTTATATACATTCTGCGACCCATACATGGGCCTCATGTAAAGTCATATCTGCCGGGGGGGGCATACAAGCCTAGCCCATAGTTTTTTTGGCTTCGCCCACCCCTTTAGTATGGGGAACTATAATGAATCTATCCCTCAGCAGCCCCTATTAATAGCGTGGTCGAGGTTTAAGTCTCCCTCTGACGTTGTGCTCCTTGTGGATCTAGATTTTGGTCACCTCTGAGCAGCTGTGGCGACTGAATAGAGCTGGAGTTCTTTTCATGATAAGGTGGGCAATGTACCTTTTTTGGGTAGGGGGTAACCTTGTTTTTCCGAAGGGTATGACTATGCATTTTTGGCATTTAACTTTGCGTAGCTCTGGCACAGTTTCTGTGAGACCCTTGAGACGCTTCTGAGATGTGTGTGATGTGTTTTCCCACTATGGCGCCCAGTTTGCAGTCATCTGCAAACTTTGTCAGCCATAACCCTCTGTGTTTGCTTGTACTGAAAAGTAGTGCCAAACAAGAGTCCCAGGACTGAGCCCTGTGGTACACCACTTGTGACAGGCTTTGAGTCTGACATGGCGCCAGCAACTCTGACCCTGTGGGTTCTGTCACTCAGCCAGTTTGCAACCCATCTTGTGATGTATGGGTTAACATTTAAGCTGATGAGTTTTTCAATGATACCGAGTGGGGGTGGGTGTTGTAAGGCCTTCCGCAGATCGAGGTAGGCTGTATGGACTGCCTTTCTCATCAATGGCTTTGGTGACTGTTTGAAAAAGTCAACCAAGTTTAGAAGGCATGATCTGCCTTTGACAAAGCCAAACTGGGATGGATCCAAAGTCTGCAAATTCCCTATGTCTTTATTTATGAGGTCCATTATGATCCTCTCCATGGCTTTGCAGATAAGGCTTGTCAAGCTAATGGGCAATTCGGGGGGGGGGTGGAGGCACCGCCTTTGTGAAGTGGGACCACAGTTGCAGTGCCTCCTGGGCAATGATCCAGAGGTAAGACTATGATTAAACAGCTGTCCTAGCTGTGGGTTTAATTCTCGTTGAGAGTTTGTGGAGCACACAGCCGGGGACACCATCAGGTCCCATGGATGCTGTGTTTTTGCTTTGGAGAGAGCAGTTCTCACTTGGAGATGTTTGGGGCTGCAATCGCTTGCGCTGGTATAGATATCTCGAACCTGTCAGCCAGTATGTTGGCAATGTCTGTAGGATCAGTAATCTTCACATCATTTTGAACTAGTTCTGAGCATATCTGGGAGGTTCCTCCCAGGTTTCTAACATAGCTAAAGAAGGCCTTATGATTGTCTTTTGAGTCTTTAGCTATTTTTCTCAAAATTTGCTTTGGATGATTTTATGAGAGCTCTTAGTTTTTACTTATAGTGATCAAGGGTGTCTTACCTTTTAAGGATTTTGCTCTATCTTGTAGTAGCTTCCTCCTTTGTTGTAGAGTTTGTTTATGGCTGGGGTCCACCAGACTGACTTTTGCCTTTGGTACAAAGAGTCTTTGTTTTGCTTGGGATTGCCTTATCCATGCAGTCCTGCAGGTGCTGGTAGAAGGCATTTGTAAGTGATTCAGCGGCTTGAGTACTGTTTCTCACTGCCTCGGGGCCTTAAAGGAGACCACACTAGTCTTTAGAAGTGTGAAGGCTTCGAGAAGTTCTTTACTGTGGTCTTTTTATTTCAGGTGGGGTGGGATGAGGACCTCCAGCGAGATTAGTTTGTGATCTGATCTCACCAGTGAGGGCTCCGGTGTTGAACATTGTGCTCCCATGTTCGTGATGATGAGATCAAGTATGTTTTCTCCTCTTGTGGGGATGGTGACTAGTTGTTCCATGGCATTTGAGTTTATGAATTCCAGGAACTTTTGCTAGGGGTGTTTGGGCTTGAGTAGTGTTCCCAGTCTATATTAGGGTCACCTAGTATGATGGTGTTTGGTGATACATTTATCCTCTAGTGTTTTCAGGAAGGCCATGTGAGGTCCTGAGTTTGTGAGGGTGGCCTGTAACATGCTACAATTTGCAGAGCAGTCTTGCCTATGGTTAATTGCACCTGGATGGTCTCGCATGCGTTGCCACCAGTCTTGAGGTGTGGGTGTCTTTGATGAATATGGATACCCCCTCCTTTCTTGGTATTGTCATGATAAGAGGTAAAACCTGATAGTGCTGGGGTGCTTGAACCAGGTTTCTGTCACTGCACAGACATCGATGTGCTCCATACTGAGAAGGGCCTCGAGTGCGTGCATTTTGAGATTTAGACTTCTGGCATTGAGCAGCATTACCCTTTTTTCCTTTTTTGTGTTCTAGGGTGGTAGGTTTAGAATTTGAGCCTTGCCTAAAAAGCTATGGGGTGGTGAAAGAGCCTTTGCCAATATCCGGAATTGACAGGGTGGGTGCAGCCAGCTCTTATGAGGCAGCGTGGCTTGTCCAGCATGTCATCCCAGGCAGACAGACATTGGATCCCCTTTGAATGACACCAGAGTTTAAGCCAATTGTTAAAGCTGATCATCTTATCTCTGTCTGCCTGGGCTACATAATCAGAGAGCTCCTCAATGTCTCTTTTCATGTAGTCCAAGGAGGTACGTCTCAGGTCGTTTACACCAGGCCACCGAGTATGTCTTTGTGTGTTTATGTGTATGATTTGAGGTTGTGATGGTACTATGTGAGACTGCTCCTGACTGGTCCAGTCAGTCCTGTTGAGAGAGCTCAGCCGTAACATTGCTCAATATTCCCAGGTTCACCAGCTGAGGAGATTCGGGGATGGGGGGACCGAGAAATGGGGTTTTGCCTTTTGGGTGCTATCTAAGTGTCAGATCAAGGTAATAAGTACTGTAGGAGCAAGTGAGTCATTATTATCTGTAACATTGCTGTGAGGTATACATGTCGTATTTCTTTAATGATATCCATCATGTGATACAAACACAAGATCCTGATCTGTGTCATCTGTTTTTTTCTTTTATCACATCGACTGACTGTATCCTCTATTAGCCCATCCATTGATCATGATGTGGGATCTGATGTGTCTCACTATGGTAGCATAGCCCCTGGCACACAGGACAGTGAAATGGTGATACAGTCCAGCCAAAACGGTGACAGTCATGTGGATGCAGCTGTAATCTCAGATGTGGAGGGAAATTGTCTGGCCATTCTGAGAATGAGGGGAGCATCAGATGGTGAACATGATAAGGCCAGTGAAAAACAGCCCGAGTTGATATGGCTGCTGATGTTGATCATTCCCCAGAACACATTTATACTGACTGTCACAGTAGATGTAGACAAGCAGGTGGTGTGCACAGCCAAGTGTCAGATGGTGTCTGCCTACTCCTACAGGCAAATGAACGTTCCCAGCAATGTCATGGATGAGACATCCATGCACTTGCCCGTGACAAAGATCATGTTGCACACCAGCTGTGTGTGCTGCATGAAGGACAGGAGTACAGATACAGTGAGGTAATGAGGTAATTGTCTGCTCAGTATGAATGTATGCTATCTGTGGCATGGTCAGTAGAAACCCTGACCTCTGCAGTACTATAGCAGTGCCATAGTACAAGTAGGGTTCTGCATACCATGACTGTGCCTAGCTGATTGCCACATGGGAGAGGCAGGCCACCTCTCACCAGAACCAACCTTGCCTATCAAGCATCAGTGTCTATGCTCCAACATGCACACACTTCAACTGCTGGTCACTCTGCTGTGGATCCACCAGTCATGGCCAGACAGTCAAGTTGTAGTCATGCTCCTTCACCCCCAACATAATGTTGTCACCCCATCACTCTCCTCTGTGGATCAACCTGGGCCAAGGGTTTCTGTAGTTGTTAGGGGCAGAGCAAGCTGTAGTGTGAGCCATCAGCGTGGTCACCCTAGACTCCGTTAGAGTGAATCCAACAGTTTAATAAACATAGTCAATGCCATGTGGTACATTCCTTTATCCATACTTTACTGTGATATATTTAGCTTGTGGTATTAAAAGGTTTGCATTATGTCCTTGGGTTGTTTCTTTTCTTCAGCTTATTATAGTGCAGAGATAGGAATGTGCTGCACTGATGGGTGTCCCTTATCATTTGCCATACACTGATACACCCATTTGAATCTGTATGCACTCCTGTGTTAGTTGTGCTCTGAGTTGATGATCCCTGTTATGACAGATTTGGATATGTTCATAATGTTATATATTATGATGATAGTGTTATGTCTGATGCTTAGTGTCTACATCTACTGGGTACTTGAAATTAGATGCAATCTGTGCTGCTGTGGTTGGGCAAGCCCTGAACATTAATGGTTAATCTGTCTACTCATGTACATGTGGCTTTTCATGACTCTAAGATGTGGGTCAGGCATTGACATGTTGCCTGTGTCTGCACTTGTGGTGACATCTTAAGTTGCCTACACCTGTGTTTTCTACCACCTATGTCCTCGTGCTCCTTCTCTGATATTATTGGGATATCATCCTCAGATATCTGTGGTTTATGGGGTAGTTCACCCACAACTGCAGCTGGCAGACCACCATGTGCTTTAGTTAGCATTTTGGCAGCATGGAGTACACCATTATCATCTGTGCTGCCTTCTGAGGTGTGTTCTGCAGTGCACCCCCCAGATGTGCCCAGACATCCGAACCTAGCTTTCAGTACACCAAACACATGGCTCTATAGTGTTTCTGGTCATTGCGTGTGCTGTATTGTAGGGATCCTCTCCAGGGTTGGATGTTTCATGGTATGGTGTTGTTAACCATGGCTTAAGAGGATAACCACTGTCTCCTAATGTGGGGAATAAAAACACATTTGGTCAATATGGATATTGGTGGGAGGGGTATCCTTAGCTTACATCTTAGCTGTGTTCCTGTACTTACCCAGTAATAGCTCCTCAGTTGTTTCACTTTGCTGAAGTGCAGCCCTCAGTCAACTTTCCCTCCATATGGCAGCATCATGGACACATCCAAGGTGTGTTGCCATAATCCTTGTTATGCTGCCATCTGATGCACACACAACCTGGCAGCTGATGGATGGCCATCCCTTTCTGTTTATGTATAAGTTTGCTTCAGGATGTACTGTTGGCTTAATAAGTACATGTGTGCAATCTGTTGCACCAAGTACATGGGGAAAGTTTACAGTGTTATAAAACTTGTACATTACAGTTCTCCACTCCATGGAGGTATATAGAAAGTGTATGTAGTCATCCACATTACTGCACATCGCTTCCAGGAATTTTGCCAGGATACAGCTGGCAGCTGTCTTTGATACTCCCACAGCATCCAACATGTGTCTCTGGAATGTCCTAGATGCTAGTATACTCAGACTGAGACACACTTTGGTTTTAAGGGGGATGGGTTTCCTCGCAGGGTACCACAGACATGTGTGGGGCACACATATTGCAGACAGCCAGCACTAGTTGTCTGTCTAGCCAGTAGCTGTTGATTATTTGCTGGTCTGACAACTGGTTTAGTAGCAACCTTACTCTAACTCCAGTTGGCTGCTTTCTAGCGCCCACAGCCACATACTTATTTATTGCTTGTATCACTGCAACCTGTTGCAGTCTATTAACTACAGGTTGCATTTTTATGGGGTTGGTATTGTTACAGAATTCAGGAGAACCCGTAGTAGTAGCTTTTTTTCCTTGAGGTCTGTAAAGCAAATACTATTTCAGAAACAGAGTCAGCCTGGCAGTTTGCCACATTTAAGTTGCATTAGGTATGCATGATGTTTTTGGAATCAGATGGGCATGCATGAAATCTGTCGTTATCCTATGCTGAATAGCAAAGTAGTCCGTGTGCCCTCAGTATGTTTTCTGAAACTGCATCCCCATCAGGTGCGCTGAAGTCTTCCTTTGGTGTGTTGCACTGTCTGCAAATAGCCTCTGCAAACTTTACAGAATCTGGCTCATTGTGTTTTAAAATGTCTAGTATAAAAATCAGAGTCAGTGAATTTTCATATATAATGCCTATCTTTGGCCTGGGTCATGACTGAAAATGTGCATGTTTATCTGTAAGCTTTCATTTTGTTTCATCAAGGTTAAACGCAAGCAATGGCAGATAAAATGCAATTAATACAAAATAAACAGCAAAGCCAGTTAAACTTAAAATAGTGTTAGGACAGAAGGGAACAGTGTACTTTTCATCTGAACTATATCTAATAAAAATATGCATTCTTTGTGAATGCAACTGTAGAGTCAGATGAATAATTTATATTTTTAGTTCAAAATGTCTTTTTTTTTATTCTGTAGTCTAGCAAGAAACATTCATACTGGTAGTTCATAAAATTTCAGTAGGCTGCCATTTCAAGATAATCATGCTTTGTGTAATTTAATGCTTTTCAGACATCCTCCTTTGCCCCATTCTCTTGCCCTGTTTAACTGCGTGTTCTGCTTCATATGTATTATAAATCTAAGGAAGCTGGAACAAGAGATACTATTCAGCAGAGACATGTTAAACTGAAGTATACCCATTTCCAGCTACAGTTCCTCAGAAGAGAAATGGGGTCATGTATTGCTATTTAATATTTCACACATGAAAAGCATAGAACAACTGAAAGAAATAGATACATTTCTGTTCCAGCAAGATGGTGTTGCTTTTGGCCTGAGGCAAGCAAGGAACAAAGTAAAAATAAATGACTTGCACTTACAGATGGCTTAAGTATATTACATTGCACAGTAAAAACAGTCATTTTCTCCAGTAGGGCCAGTAAACAGAAAGTTACTGAAAATCAAAACAGGAGATAACATTCACTCCCACAGAAATTAACTGCACACACTCCAGTGGGAAAGAGTCCAGATGTTATATTGTGCATTTCAGCTTTCTGTCACACCCCCTCTCTTTAATTAAACCTACACATATCACAAGAAACTGCTTTGACCAGATGTACCAGAAAACGTTTACCTTTAAACACACAGGCTCCAATTACAGAGCCACAAATATATTAAATAAAAACAGTTTTATTTTGCTGTGTTTGTTGGAGTCCAGAAGCATATTACTGAATACATATAATTTGTGGAAATAAATTCTTACACCACAGCTAATGTCCTGCACAATATATACAGCAATGAAATATGGACAGATCCCATTGTACTATTTTCAGTTTTGTCTTTCTGTTTCTTAATTGCATTTTTCTTCCTTCAAGCTGTATCATCTGTGCTGTAGTTATGTGCTTTACAGAAGTTTCATGGAAGCACCATTTGGTCAGTGATCATGGACAGACCTGGCAGACACAGCACAAATGCAGTTATAACTCCTTTGTGACAGGAACTCACAAGATCCTTTGTTATAGAGAACAGCCACTTGTTAAAAATCACAGCTGAACATATTGCACAACACAGATGCTATGTCAAGGATTTTTCAGTTTCCATTTGTTTTCTTACTCTGTTTGGAATATCTTTGTGCTGTAACTCATCTTTTGCATGAGTTGGCAGGCTCACAAACACACATACTCACAAAAGCACACACACACCTGAACAAACCTGAACACACACACACACACACACACACACACACACACACACACACACACACACACACACACACATACACACACACACACACACACACACACACACACACACACACACACATACACAAACTGTATTAAATAAGCATGTAGCTTGATTTAAAGAAACCTGAATATAATGCCAATCTTACTTTACAAGTCCCTGTCAACAGCAAAAAAAAAAAAAAAATCATACTACAATCTGCAACCAATTAACAGAAATGTGGATCCTCACTAATCCAAGAGATGGTCAGAAAAGAACATGTGTAAGATGATCTGGTATCCAGTAACTTGGTGCCTTTCATAACTTTGCACCATGGAGGTGGCCTAGAAGACAGTATACCTGCATACCAAATAATTTTTTGTGATTTATAAAGGAAGTACAAAATATGGCAAGACATTTTATTCCATTTTGCCCTATTGTGTGCATACAGTATACCATCAACACACCAGATAGGCTAAAGCACCCTCATTCAAATCATACACAATTCACAAAGAGTTACACCATCCACTTATAGGTCAGCCACTCAGATATAACTTGTGAAACTCCAGCTGCATAGAAGGAGATGACACTGTTTGGGAAATCAATGATCCCCTTCTTTGCTGATATACTGATCATTATAAAGAGCATATCAGTGCAAAAGTAAAAAATAATAATAATAACTTCATTGCACATCAGTAAAAGCCCTATGGTGGGCAATGGAGGTACGTACAGTATAAGGAAACCTGTTATCAAAATCATACTTGCCCCCCCCCCACACACACACACACACACACACACTCACAGTGATGTTAAAGTGCTCCCATCAGTAAGTTAGATGTTAGAGGGGACAGTAAGCAGTAGTGAAATTATAGCTGTGGGTGATGAGTGAGTAAAATCTGAGGGAGTTATATGTGGCAGGTTTACTATCATTTAACTAAAGTAGAGTTGGTCAAATCCACTTTAGTTGAAAACCCGAACCTCGAAACTTGGCAATGTCGAACTCCGATATAGTTGAACTACATATTTCAGCCCTATCTCAACCCATGTTAAAACCCGTCCTTAGGTTGCATTCAACATGTAATTTAGCAATTTCGGAGTTCGGTTGCGTGAGTTTTCACAGGATGTCGGTCAATGATATGATCAGCCGACAGAGTCCATTTCAATTAACTGATAGTAAAGCTATGTGGCAGGGTAAGGGTGGCTTTACCCTGGAGAGATGGGGAAGCAGTGGAGTGGCAAAGGTGGCCATCAAGTAGGCATGCTTTCAGCTTTCTCTTAAACTGTGTGATATCATCGGTTTGGTAAAAATGTGCAGGGATAGAATCCAAATTTTTAGCAACAATGATCGCCATGAGAACAATGAGAGAAATTAAAAGATGTGAAGCATTTATCCTTAGTTTGCAGTGTGAAGGTAGGAGAGTATCATTTGGGGAGAGGGAAAGTAGAGATAATTTGTTGAGGTGATGGAGAATTCTATAGCCCAAAAAACTGAACAATTGATCATGTGCCAGAATTCAAAAACATAAACTTTATTCCTTGCAAAATGTGTAAGCGCTTTTGTGCTGTTTTTAGCTGACTGTATTTCGGAAAACTGAAAAATTCAATCTGGTTTATTTTTTACAGCAATTTAATGTTGAGTTCTGTTTGGTAGATTTTTGCTCTTAAGACTGTTCTAGCTTAGAGAGAAAACTTGACTGGAGATCATTAAACATTGCAGATGCATAGGTGAGAGTGATAGTAAGTGAATAATGGATGTGGGTTTATGTCCATTATTGAAAAAAGTATTTTTTCTGTAAAGTAGTCCCAGTTTTTGATGGGTTTTGGACTACTTCATAGATGCACAAGTTGAATTTTAGCTGATCATCAATAATGACTGCAAGTAACTTTGCATGCAGGACTAATTCAATGGTATATGAAGGAATTAAGCCAATTGACCGAAATAAATAAATGAATGAATGAATACAAAGTCATTGTAAAAGTATGCAAATCATACCAAGAGGAGTTGTATTGAAGGAAAACTAGCTTGCTACTAACACACTTTAAACTCTTGAGACATGACGTGTTAACACAGATGCATCCCAAAAAGTTACTGACTCTTGCTTTTGTAATGCAAAAGTAGATCACTTATACCTCTCAACTGTACAGATTTTTGCAGAATGTCCAGATTTTTGCCTCATATTTTTGGTCTGTTCCTCATAAATGTTGTGGTTTTCCAACAAATGACTGAAAATTGAAGTCACTAAATAATATTAAATAATGACAGACATTTGAGTTTTAGACTTTATATCCTCCATAAAATACATAATAATGCAAAACCTGCTATTCCAGCAACATTCTAAGTTTATAGGAGTAATATTTAAATTCTGTCCCTATTTTTGGGTGTTTGTCCCCCCATTCTTTCTAGCTTTGTCCAGATTTCTTGCACTGAGAGGTTGAGAGACCTCAGACAGATGGCTAATTAATATCATAGTTGTAAGGGACGTATCAAATTTATTTAATATAAAGTAAATACAGTAATGAATTGTTTATTAATACTGGTTAAGCTGAATGACAAGGAGATAATGATGCCACTGTGGAGAATAATGGTTATATCTAACCTGGAGTAGGGAGTGCTTGTCTTGTCACCACAGACTGGTGTAAAAAGATAAGTGTATGCACAGAGGAGGCATACCAAAATAATTACAGAACCAAACTACATAACCTGTGAAAAGAACATAGCTCTCAAATATCCTTAATTTTGCACTATCCAATATTTTGCCTCATATTTTTGCCCTGCTTCTCATAACATTTTTGCTTTTCTAGTAAATCATTTACTAGTAAGTCACTGAGGATTTATTTAGACCTCATTGTCTTTTAAGGGAGTTTGTGCATCTCACATGAATCACACAGACCTTTTACTTGACATATGGAGGCCCATTTGAATGGGCAGTTACAGGCAAACTAGTTTTGAAAGCTTCAGAACTTTTTGACCAGTTCGCCCATATATCTAAAGCAAGATCTCCACATAGCCTGAACAGTACTTCTTACAGGAAGATCTGACCTAATTTACAATGATTTTGCTCTCTCTCCTACCCTCACTCACACTACATCCTTGAGATGGGTGACCTTTGTGTTTTTTAAAATAAGCCATGTCCAACATATCTTGGATCCCATCAGCTCTAGTGATTTAGTTAAATTTGCTTTAGAATACTGGATAGGGTAGCTTGAATTTATTTTATTTTATTTTATTTTACCGTATCTGTATTTAACCCTCCAAATTTTCCACTCTCCAGCCCAGGAAGCCATGTCTGGCTAAGAATGCCTAGCCCACAGAAAAGGCTGACCACAGGGCCTCTGACCCCATATTGCTTCAGTGCCCTTATGCATTGTATTCGTAGCCATGGAACACACTCCATTTGGAGCTGGAAGGGAGGAAAAAACTGACCCCCCTCTTTGTACTTTTATACTTTGAACACATATAAATTTGATGGACATTAGTTCCATCCTTGGGCAATCCAAATCACTCAGAAAGGAAAGATTAGGGAGCCTCACTAATACAGTTGCAACCCCATAGCCATCCCAATCATCAAACAAATGTTATGCACTGTGGATTATTACTAGGCTCCCCTAAGGACATTTCCTTCCCACTCTAAATACCTGTGCCCTGTGAGCATTTCTAGCCCTTGTTTGAATAAGGCCCTCTGTAATGGAGAGGATGTAGCTTGGCTTCCTCATAGCGGCCAGGTCCAATATTTCCTGGGCTGCCATGATTTAGGCCACAAATTGAATAAAATGACAGCATGGTTGTTGTCTGTGGATGTACTAAACCCTCTGGCATTTCAACACTTTTTTCCAGCAGGCCAGGTCCTTCAATGAATACAAAGCCCGCAGTGAGGACCAGCCATGTGGCTACTGACCCTACAGCAGATCATTGCACCTCCTGAGCATGTTCTTTCCCGCAGAATACACTTCATCTGGAGTGGGACAGGAGGAGAATCAAGGCCCTGTAGCTTATTTTCATTTTATATTTATGAAGTGAGTCCAGCTTTATTATTTATTGATTTATTGATTTATTTATTTATTTATTGACATTTATTGACTGGGAAAGTCCACTGGGTTAGAAACCCATTTTTAGTGGAGGCCCAGGAAGAAAAGCTCCACAGTTAAACAGACAATATTTTTTTACAAATTATACAAGAATAGATATAAGCAAACACAAAGTTGAAGAGATGCATATAAAATATTTAAAATATACTTTCAGTCACGGAAGCATAATAGACATTAGAACAGAAAACATGCTGCAATACACCTGAGAGTAATGAAAGAACATTAATAACAGTGATGCATATCATAGGTAGGAGAATAAAGATTCAGAGAAGAAGAAAAAGGTATAAGAGAGGGCTGAAGGCAAAAATCAAGTGAAAAATGTTTGAGAAGTTAAGGGGGCTTACATTGTATTTCACAGGTACAGGTAGGATTTTTAAAAAGTGGGTTTTTAGAGCAGCTTTAATGATAGGGTGTCAAGTTGAGTAATAGATGAGGGGAGGCTATCCCATAGTTTGGCAATGTTGTATGAGTATAGGCATTGACCTCTTCTCTTGTTAGGTTTAGATAGGGCTCAATTAGGGGTGTATGTGTGTAATATAGACTGAAGAGCAGGACAGCTATCAGGCTGGAAAATTAGCTTGTGAGCAAGTGTTAATTGAGTAAAGTAGAGGGAGTGGTGAAATTCTAGCCAGGACAGGTTTGAGACAGTATTGCAGTGGTGTGAGTGGCTGAGTACGTTAGAGGCGAATTTTGCTATTTTGTAGTAGCAAGATTGTAGCTTACTACTAAGGGATGTATGAAGGCTGGTGAAAATGGGGTTTCCATATAAGAGGGGTGAATAAGCAAAGTGTTATCTAGTTTTATCTTAGTTTCTTTATCTAGGTAGAGTTTATGTCGCTATAATTTGCACAGTTTGAAATGAGTTTTCTTTACTGTATTCAGTGTGTTGTTCAAAGGAGAGTTTATCATCGATAGTAATTCCTAAAAGTTTTGCAAATTGTATGTGTTCAAGTTCTGTATTATTATGGGAGAAAATTTAGAATTCTACAGTTAGGGGTTTTGATGAGAATATTAACAGTTTAGTTTTTTGGGGGTTCAGCATTAATTGGGTGTCATTTAGGTTTGGTAATCCCAGACACCCACAGAGGAGACAGTAGGGCCTCTTATGGGTTTGGCCATAGCCCTATGACCAGCACCAATCATCCCACAAATCGAATGTAAAAAGTCCCTTGCTAGGCATCGCTATGGGTGATTTTATGTGGTTTTAAGTATGAAGCCAGTCGAGTGTAATGTTAGCCTTAACTCTGAGGCTACCATTTAATCCACACTGGTCCATACTCCAAACATCACCAGGGACTCCAGTACCCTCAGTGCAGTTTATTGTTCCTGTTTGCCCTGCTGTAATTCTGTTTCACTGATTTTTTTCTCTCTATGTTTTCCTTCGTCTAACTATTTTAAAATACCCTGTTGGAAAACTTTTGAAAAACAGGTTCTTCACCCAAGGCAAATCTGATAAAGCTTCAGAATCGTGTAAGTACTAAGGAACCTAGTTTAATCTTCTTTTTATAACATTTTAGTTTAAAACAGAAACTATAAGAATCACACTGCTGTTTTGCAACTATGGACATTTTCAAACAATATTTGTTTTTATATTTTTTATCTTATTTGGTGGTTATCTTATCCACCTTCCCTTTGTTTAAACAAAACATGGATGTTCTTGATACACTTAGTTAGCTCCAAAACTGTTTCCTGTAACTACATACTATTCTTTAATGCTTTGACACCAAAATAATGCATTATAAAAAAAAGAAAAACGTAGGAGGTGTAGATTGACACTGATCCCCCTTCACCCTGGATACTCACCAAAGTCAGGAAATACATAAGGACCGGCCAGAGCAGTGCCACACCCCCTCCAATAACTTATAAAATGATGCATGCTTGTTGTAACGCAGACTTGAACTGCGCTTATATGCTTTGAAGATTGGAAGATCAATAATGACCATGAAGAAATACACCAGGCTCCTGAGATTTCTCATACAGACGTTATAAGCAGCAACCATGGACATATAACACAACGTATTTTTTCCTATATATTTTAGTTTACTCTGATTGTGCTACAGTTTCTTTGGGTTCCTCAACTCATCCGTCCAGCTATTTTCTGGCTCACATCTAGGATCTACCTTCAATAACGGAGGATAGGCAGCTCCACCCAAGGAAAGGGTTAGGAGTTGTTAATTTTCACTTTTTGTGTGGTTTGCTCTACACTGCCCCTCCCCAGGTGGCAAGAATTCCCATGTTATCACAACACCTAAGGGTATACTCCAAAATTAATTGGCTTCAATTACAGTCAGTCAGTAATGCCAGACATTAAAGTACATATTTCATTTTGTTACAGAAAGTGTATGTTGATGCAAAGCATCCTGTTCTATTAATTTTAAGTAACTTGTTCCTGATTTTTGGGCCATTCCCACCCAGTTTTGACTTTGCCCTTGCCTTTTAAGCAAAAATATAGATAAGTGTCAGAAGACACTGGGACTGGAGGCATGATTAGGGAACAGATGTCTTTTGTGATATTTTATGGTAAGGGGTGTTATGTTCTCAAAAGCAATCCCATATATTGAAAACCTTGTTTACTACAAGGATTGGAGATATTTAGAATACTTTAGTATAAATGGTTAGAACAGAAAAATATAAGATAAAAATATTCAAATAGTGAAAATGCAAATACAACATATGCAAGAATGTGTATAAGCCAGTGCTATTTGTATAGAAATAAATGAATTAATTAATGAATTAATGAACCAGTGGCACTGCACAATAAACTTCACAAGTAAGCCTTGTGTGTGAATAGTAATATCCTGCTGAACAAATTAAAACATATTCACTATGCTTTAATGTCTACACACACACACACACACACACACACACACACACACACACACACACACACACACACACACACTTAGACATAACATAGGTTCATAGGTTATTACTAGGCAATTCATTTTGTATATCTTCTGTAGCCTAGCCAGCACAAATCCTTCTATGTGTTACCCTTTTCCATTGGTATGTATTTATGGTTACCTATCAGTTTGTCTAGGCTGTGTTAACATCTCTATTTTTATCCTAGAGATAACATTCGACTTAAAATTGACACAGTCATCAGAAACATGGGTATTCATATTGATAACGACTCTCCCTTGGCCAACACATCTCTGCAGTGGTTAGAAAGTCCTTCTATCTTACACAAGATATACTGTGTGGTATCTCGTCAATGTCAACAAGTTATAATTCCACTTTATTCATCCCTCGTTAGGACCATCATTGAATATAATGTACTCTTTTGCATGTAACTTGCTAAGCACCTAAACCAGATTGAGAAACCTCAAAATTTCCACACTACAAAATATCAGGTTTCAGTGCCCTTAGCTACTCTGACAGTCTCTCTACTCAGAGTCCTACAGACTCCTACGAGGTGATCTCTGCTTAGCCTACCATGCCATGAACAACCCAGTACTCTTTGAACTCAGTCAACAAAATAGAAACAAAGGTAAAACAAACACCCATTCTAGAGATCTAAACCTATATTAGCCATATCAACAACAGTAAATGGTGTGACAGTTCTGAAACCAGTGTATTTCCCATTTCAGGAATAGGTGGCCCTTACCTAACAAGAAATGTATTATTTATTTATTTATTACTTTTGCTGACCAGGGTAGTCTGACTGGGCTGTGGTATCCCCTTTTCAGCAAAGACCTGGAGAGGAGAAAAGCTCCTGTAACAAAATATGCTATTTTATACAAGACAGTAAAATATAAAGTTTAGTTACAATATGGATATACAATAACTGAAAGGCAACTACATTAGAAAAAAGTGGTATAGTATTTCCATAGCTATTTTTAAAACCAGTTTAGGTGACTGAAAATTTTCACCGGAAACATGTAAAGAAGGTCTCTCATACTATTGATTGATGTGGCCGAGCTTCTCAATAGCCTCCTTTGACTATAAGCTTAGTAAAAATCTATGAATCAATAAAAAACATTTATGATGTTTATACATAAACCTTCTCAATTCTCTATTTAATGCAACCACTTTTATATATTATAACCTTTTTACCGAGACTGTAGTAGTCAAAATCTATAAGAAACATATACAAACCAGTTGCCAAACTCAAGCAATAGGCATAACTTCCTTTCAGATCACTCCATGGTACAGACTGTTAGGCTTGTGAGCTATCCTCAGAGGTCCAACATAGTATAAGAATAATTACCTTGTGGGCAAATAGGTCCAATGCTTCCACTGTGCCTGCTGTGTGTGTGCAACCATTAGCACAGAAAAGCACCATTGTACTTCCCAGTCTTTATCCCATTCTTTATATTAATACCACACTTGTCACAGTATAAAATATTACCTGCCTTGATAAAGTTTCTGACAACATGCCACAATGTTCTCAGCTGTTTTTATCATACTATTACCAGCATGGCTGCAGACACAAAAGAAACTGCTTTTTAATTCCTGTGCCTCACCTTTTCTTCCCCTAAACTGGCTCCACCTGCCTACTTAAAATTCCTTGCTATGGTGCTACCTTCTTTGACACGGGGTCCCTTCCCACCCTTATGTACACTGAAGTAACCTTTTCAACTCACAGTCATGACAGACTCTCCTGCCTTTTGGCCAGGAAAATCTTCATCTTGAAGGAAAATAGTATATTTTAGTATTACAAACATTATGGATAAGGCTTCTCATGGCATCTAAAATATCCAGTAATGCCTGTGTGTATAATTTAATGACACAATAGATATAATTCCATTCATATAATTAGCAGGTAACACATTTCACACTTTATTTAGTAGTTTGTAATTCCCAAAACACACTAAGACTTGTCTTTTGAGATTAATTGCTAGAGTATGATGCCAAAGAGGATTCAGTGAATAACATCAATAAAGAAAACAAAATAATTGCTGCAATTTAAATATATTTTCACATTTTGCATTAGAGTTTCCGCAGTAGGGAAACTCATTCATTGACTCAAGTTGAAAACATACGAAAACTACACAGATGTGTCCACCAAAGACTCAGACTCTGTACTGAACCCATAACAGATTATTATTGGCAAAGACATACCCTGGAATCTCTAAAGCTTACTCGGTGTGCAAGATCGGTGCAGGAGCTCAAGCAGGCAATATGTCTGCCGTGCGATCCAGGAACAGCCTGCAGGGGCGTGCACAAGCGCTCCTGCACTAATCTTGCATGGACAAAGCCCTTGTATGCAAATCACCCCATTTGCAGGATAAACCTATGCAAATGAGGTGATTTTGCAATCCAGGAAGCTTGCAACCGTCCGTGCAGGACTAGTGCTATCTGCAGAAATGTACTCGGTTAGTAACCAAGTACATTTCTGCAAAATCCAAAAAGGAGCTGTGACAGCTCCAAATAAAGGCTGCATATCATGTAGTAAGCATGCATAAGGCCATTGGCATTGCAAACATAAAAAATACAAAAATCAACTTTTATTTTTTTTAGCCGATCTCGGCTGTTTAAGCATAGGGCAGCGGCACGCAAATGGGATCGGGGGAAAAATAATAAAATTAACCTAAATTAAGCATCCTAACTAAAATCAGTATTCTGCCATGCAAGTCAATGGCAGGCAAAAGACAACAAGGCCAGTGAGTAGTGGTTGCTAAGGGGGGAGGCTCAGTGTGAAAGATGTAACTATGCATTAGCAGGCAATCCTATGTAAATGAGGGGAATGATAGTGAATCTCAGTTTTCCCCAGCATGTGAGCCAGGTCCCAACAGTGTAAGAGTAGGAATAGCTTGCTGCAAGCCTAGGAGTTAGTTGACATCATGGGAGAGGGTGTCAGGCATACTGTAAGCGGATTGGAGCCCTGTGACTCGGGTTTGCTCCTAGCTTAGCACAGCTAAGCTAGGGAGTGTGTCTAAACCTGCCTAACAATTTTTACAAAGCCTAAGAGGGTGTGCACACCACGCTCCGGGTTTTACAGGAAGAAAAAAGAAGTTAAACCAGGAAATGGCAGCACTGTGCACATTTGAGCACTGTGTTTGTGCGGCACAGCCCTGGGCTTAAACAGGAAGGTAATGGGAAGAGAAAACAGCAGTAGGAAGGTAATCAAGGAGAACTAGCTTAGCTGGCAGGTGAAATGTATCAGAATCAGCCAATTACACAAGCAGCAGGCCAGCCCAGCCCAGAACACTACTATAAACTATGCAAACACCTTCCCCCTCTGGTTTTTCCCACACTCTACACCACCGGTGTAAACAAGCGGGGAACTTTTAACACTATGTAGAAATGTAGTCACAGTCATGTGTGCCCCCCCCAATCCTGTGTAGAAATGTAGAAATAGTCAGGTGTGCCCCCCCCCATCCTATGTAGAAATGTAGTAATGTCAGGTGTGCCCCCCAATCCTGTGAAGGAATGTAGGAATAGTCAGGTGGGCCCCCCCCATCCTATGCAGAAATGTAGTAACAGTCAATGCCAAATGATCGACGGATACCCTGCAGAGACAGCGTGCTACCTGTAGGTGTACAACACAAAGGTCAGCAGTGCAGTACAAACTACCTGGACTTGATCCACACATTCAGTACAGACGGGCATACTGGGCATGCCCACACACTTAGAGAAATGAAGGCAATGTCAGTCAACAACATACTGAAAGGTCATACTGGGCATGCTTACACACTTAAACACATGAAGGCCATGTGTGCAAACACCAGTGGACCAGATATATCTGGCAGCCGCAGATGTTAGTGCAGACACTCCTCAGTATGCACCACTCATGCTTTGCACGCACAGTGGATAAGAATACAGGCGTATATGTAAGGACAACACACTATAATAAGCCAAAGTTAAACATACATAAATGTGTGGAAGAGGGTGACTGTGACAAGGCACCATCCAGGCCTGTCCCACCTAGCACAAGCCAAAGGGCCAGAACCACACAAGGGTCAGATAACACTCACTGCAGATACTAGCCACCGGTATCTGTCAGCATTACAGAGTATGTGGTGTACTTACCTGTGAAATATGACCCAGGTTGTGCCCACATGTGGCGTGTCAGCCCCTAGATTAATGTGCTATGGCCCATGCACACACACTGCCCTCCTCATAGCCTCACTATGACAAGTATGCTGAGGTCATCCGCTGTGAAATACACCTTTGGGAGAGCTTTAGCCTAGTAATCTCTGTGGCATGTCCCATAACTGTGTACTGCTTTAGTGTGATAAAATAGTTAGGTAGGAGTTCTAACCCCACCCTTGGTAACTGTGTGTGTGTGTATGCCTGTGTAGAGAGCAATGCTTTTTAGGGTTGTCACACTCACTACATTTCAAATGCTTATCTTTGGCAAGGCTGCTGATGTCATCCACCTAGAAATACACCTCTGGGAAGGTTATAGCCCAATAATCTCCGTAGTGTGTGCCATAGCTGTGTACTGCTGTAGTGTGATTTTAGAACCCTGGTAGGGTTCTATTCCCACCCATGGAAGTTCTGGATGTTTTGTGTGTGTTTCAGTGTCTATGTAGGGAGCAATGCATTATAGGCTAGTCGCACTCAGTATAATTAAAATGCCCTACTTTGGCAATCCTGCTGATGTCATTCATTGTGAAATACACCTTTGGGGAAAAAGCTCTCCAGTAATCCCCATGGTGTGTCACATAACAGCTCTATGCTGTAGTGTGATATAGACCTCTGTTAGGGGTTCTATACCCCCATATGTCAATTGTGGATGTTGTGTGTGTGTGTGTGTGTGTGTGTGTGTGTGTGTGTGTGTGTGTGTGTGTGTGTGTGTGTGTCATCGTCTGTGTAGGGAGCAATGCATTTTAGCCTAGCCACACTCACTACAATTTGAATGTCCTACTTTGACAATCCTGCTGATGTCATCCAATGTGATATACACCTTTGGGGAAAGAGTACTCTAGTAATCTCCTGTGGTCTGTACTATAACTGTGTAGTGCTGTAGTGTAACAAACTAGTTAGGTAGAGTTCTACTCCCAGACATGACAGGTGTGTGTGTGTTTGTAACTCCTATCCTGTGTGGTGTGTGTGTGGCATCTGGGCCCATTGAGGTATGGGTTTTGCAAATTTCTTATAAAGTGGCCTTAGTAAATATCACAATGTCCACCATACAGGGATAACAGATGTGAAATAGCCAAGAGGCTGGGGTGCAAATCCATATCCATACATGTGACATCAAGGCCAGGTAATCACAGTTAGCAACCCCAGTATTACCCAGAGCACACTCTTAACCCATGTCTCATACACACACTTGCCTAGGCAACAGCCAATATGTGGGTAGTACACTGCATATTGGACACTGATAGTAACTATGGAGTGATTGCAGTGGGCTACAGAGGGCATGGCACCCTGTCCATCTGTCCAATAATCGTGTACATGCAGACAGTGCACCTTCCCCATGTTCCCCACTGGACACCTGCAACACCTGTGGTGCCATTACATGTGACCCACAAAGGACATACCATGCCTGAAAACATGCCCTGTAATGACAGATGCCACTGACACCAGTGAATGCAGTTAGCATGCTATCAATGTAGGTGTAGGGTAAACCTGCTGTCCATTACCAGTTCCCGCCACAAGTGGAGAAGACTAGCACATCTGATGATAATCTGTGTACACAACATAGGCCAGACACCCCAGGTACATTTCCACATGTTACTGTACATGCATGTGGGAGGTGTGCACATCCCAGATACCGTCCATGTTATGGACTAAGGAACACATACATGGCAAGTGATGCACAGCATTGGCCACACGCAATAGTCACCCAGGTGACTGGATGGTGGATACAATACCCACCTGTGTTGGAAAATGCAGAAACTACAGCCCTGAGCCACAATGCAGACCATTGTCATGTGGCATAATGCCAAGGTATACCCATCACCTAAACTTATATAGCCATCTGGCACAGTCGACCACCACACACCCGTGCAGAAATGCACCCATGCATGTCAGTACTGGAACCCTGTGTCTTTGTGTGTGTGTTGTATGATGCGCATGATCACATTCACACTTACTGCAACCCCCATTGGCATACTGAAGCATGCTGTCTAATGTCAGACACCTCCCCATACCCTTTGCCCATATAACCCCCGTATGGCCCGTGTGGTGCATGTGATACCTGCACAGTAATTTGTTGTGGATATCTCACTAGTGATGAGTTGTAATCCTGGCCCTGCCAAGTGTGTCAATTTGCGTACGTCCCTGTGAGAGTGCGGCTGTGTTGACGCTGGCACTTGTTCATGCGGACATGCACGTGTACTTCACATACCGTATATCTACCTTATCCCTGTTGCAGATGTCACTCACCATCACATATATGTTCTGAGAGCTCTGCAACAGGTAACCTATGTGGTGCATTCAATAACTGCATAGAACTGTGATAGCACTACATAGTCATCAGGGGTTTGATACCCTGGGCTGGTAGGTATGTGACACAAATATGCTTAAGTTTTACTCTCCCACCCCTCCCTGACTTGTCTTTACCTCTGTCTGCCTCTCTCTCTCCCTCACTGGTGGATGTGAAGACCTACACCTGCTTTGCTTAGGCAGCAGCATATGTATTTTAGGTAATGCTCATGATCAGCTGATGGCCTCTGCACGAATTGCAGCCCTCCCCTAGCTGACTGCGTGTGGAACAACTGTGGTAACATTCCCATAGCCACTTGCATGGAAACACTCCAATATCTAAGAACATCATGTTGGTGTTGGGCCTTTTAATTCACTGTGAGCAGGAACTCGATCTGTTGTTTGGCTAACTGCATCTCAGATGGATTGGGGATTTACCTCTGCCAACATACACTGTGGAAACAGGCCAACGCACAAGAGGGGGATGTTCCTGACCTGACTACAGATTGTAAGTGCTTCTCTACTGCGTTCGGAGTAATGTTGGTTTAACAGGGTGTGTGCAGATATGACTGTCCTACATGTATTAATACCTGCCATGTCAGTTCTATGTTTATGAGGGCTCCCCATCTGTAGGGTCATCTGCAGACTGGGCAGTGTGTGATGCCTTTGGTTTCATGTATTACCCACAGAGCATGTATCTGTGAACTGCAAAAGGTAGTGTGAGGATTGCAGTCTGTAGATGGTGAAAGCTGTGACAGTTACTGACTTCATATCCCTCATAGGACATATGTTGCAACACAGCAACATGTCAATATTGGCCCTGTGTATGTGCTTCCAGCCACAACTCAGTCAACCTTTGTACATGTGTCATGCATTAAGAGGTGCATATGTGCTGTACACCATAATTAGTATCATCATATCTGATAACAAGCCAGTGAGATATCAGACTGCTACACGTGTTATGTACAGTAGGGGTTATATTTGATGACATAACCTGGACATTCTGTGGTTGTTTGTACAGTACTGAGGTCTGTGTACTTATGGTGAATGTCGACAGTGTGTGTATTATTAATATGTACCTTGGCCTGTGTACAGACTGTGGTAGATGTCATCGTCCTAGGTCCCATCCTATCTGATGTTACATGCTGCTCCACTGTATGTTGGAACAAATAAGAAAAATACACAATAAAACAATTGCTGAAGATGGAAATAATTTATCAGACATGGAAATAGAACTGCTAAATGAGATTGCAAACAACAAATCTATAAGGGTTATGAAACCCGACAAGGGCGGTGGGTTGATTATTATGGACTAAAACAGATATGTTGAAAAAATGTATGCACTTTTGTATTCCGATTCATATGAAGAAGTTTCAAGGAATCTGCTAAATATATCATATAGAAATATCAACATTACAAGACCTACTGTTTAATGACCAAATTTCTATTGATGAACATACTTATTTAGTGCAAAAAAATCCCCGGATACCTACCATTTTCGGTATCCCCAAGCTTAACAAATGTATAAACGATCCCCCTTTTAGACCAATTGTGGATTCAAAGGCATCCAAGACGTTTAATTTGGCCAAATTTATTGACAACAACTAGAAACATACTTTGGAGCAACATGCACATATCTTAAAAGAATCATGGGACTGTCTCAAAAAAATTCAGAATGATATGTATCAGGAAAATTTGATTTTAGTAACCATGGACATCAGAGATTTATTTACTGTCATTCCTCATGAAGACGGACTCGAAATGTTCTACGATTATTTGTGTTCTTTTACTACCCAGGGGCATTCTAGAATATTAATGTATAGAACACTGATGGAACTTGTTTTGCATAGTAATTTTTTGTTATTTTAAAACCAGTTATTTAGGCAAAGAACTGGGGTTGCAATGGGGGCAGCATGCACCCTCTTATTTGCCAATATTGTTCTCATACAATGGGAAATGAATTATGTTTTCAAACATGATTTATTCAAAAAATGCAAATTTTATGGCAGGTTTTTAGACGACCTCCTGGTGTTATGGGAGGGCACACCAGACCAGTTGTTAGAATTTTACAACTATTTGAACACAAGTACTGATTTTCTTACTTTCACCATGGAAAGCAACCTTATGTCCATCAATTTTTTGGACATTACTATCAGTAAAGATGTGATCAACAAGAAGTTTTCCTCAACTCTCTATAGAAAGCCTACATATTCTAACGCCCTGTTACATTTTGACAGCCACCATCCAATATATCAAAAGAAATCATTAATCAAGGGACAGGGTGTTAGAATTTCTAGGATGGTCAGTGAGTTGTCCAACTTTATGTATGAGATGAGACAACTTAAAGATATCCTAATTCGGAGACACTATCCCATTAGTCTTATTGACCCTATTCTAGTTGAGGTTCTGAACAAAAGAAGGTTGGGGCAGTTTTTTCCACTATTAGGTACTGGGGGAGAAATGCATAGACTTATTTTAGGGAATTCTTACAATGATTCTCAAATAGGAAGGATAGTTACCCCTTTTACTGATGCAATGTTGCTCACGTTTAACAGTGCATTTTTTGATATCAAACAAATTCTATACAACAACTGGATAGTGTTAACATTAGATGACAAATGTAAGTCCTTGCTAGATGAAAAACCGAAAGTATTTTATAAAAAAGGATAGAAGTATCAAGAACATGTTGGAATCCAACAATACAAGAAGAGAAGTTGGACAAATGAAAAAATGTGGACATTGTTCACAATATCCACTTATTGAAGAGACTAACAAAATACACATAAAAGGTTATGGGTATGTGCACCTTAATAAAAAATTCAATTGTCAGAGTAAAGGATTGGTGTACATAGCGACTTGCAAGCTATGTGAAAAATTCTATATAGGAAAAACTATTAATAAATTATACAAACGTATATATCAGCATTTATATGACATCAGAAAAGGCAATTCAAAGAACGCACTGGCCAAACACATTTTAGAGTACCCACAACATCATTTTAAATTTTCGGTGCTTGAACAAGTTCAAAGTGACGACACAAGGGATGGGCCAGCTGAATTAGTCTTGGAATACAAAGAATTGCTCTGGCAATTGAGGTTCAGTGCAACTGACAATAATTATGGGTTGAATGAAACACTCCCCGGGATTCATGAAGCTTGCGCCAGGCGCAGGCATAGCGTAGGCGGTATAACGCCAAATATGGCCATCGAGCGATTCAGGTACGATCCAATTCCACGTGCACTACTGGCGTACACCAGGATTGCGCAGCCCCCGGCGTAGGTATGCTAATCACCCCATGTGCAGTGTCGCACCATGCAAATGAAGGCATATAGCGATTCATGAAGTGGTGCAGGCGTAGTGTAAGCCCACGGAAATATAAACCAAAAAACACGGTTTACATTTTCCCAAACAGAACATCGGAGCTATGGAAGAGGGCTAGACCCAGGTATCACAACGTTAACATAATGCCAATGGCAAAATACACAGCCAATGGCATAAGAAAAGATGCACAACACGTAAATAACAACATTTAATGTCATGTCCACAGTAACGCATAGCACAACCGCAGGGCATGTGTGCGAAAGCTGTAACATAAAGAAATAATATAAAAATGTCATAAAATCGCAACGTAATAGAAATCAGGTTTACAGCATAATACACACTGGTAGGCATGGAACACCACAAACAAGGTGCAAGGGTTGCTAAGGGCCTGTGATAGTGTTCGGCGCGGTAACTATGAATTAGTAGTCAATGCCATACAAATGAGGCAGATAATACTGAATCGCAAATGTCCCGCCGGATGAAGGTTGTACCATACAGTGCAGCGGTATAACACCGAGGAGTGGCTCAGAGGAGATACATGACATCAGCAGAGGGGTGTGCCACCGTAGCAGTAAGCACATTGGAGCATTGCAAATCTGGCCTGTCCGTTGCTAAGCAAAGCTGCAGGACAGGGGTGGGGAGGAATCGTTTAGCTGAGAGCACACATGGTGCCCAAAAGCGCATGTGTACGAGGATGAAAACATGCCCAAAACCCAGTAATCGGACGCACGCGCCGCAAACAATAGCAGAAACAGGAAGGTCAGGGGAAGAAAAGAAGGAAATGCGGAAGTAGGGTAATTGGAGTACTAATGAGCAATCAACACCAATCAACCCACGAAGGCCAATCGACGGCAGCTGACAAGTCTGCTTGCAGAAACCTGCAAAACAGGATAGGGGAGGCATTGGAATGCAAAGAAAGGAGGGGAGGTGTTGGATTGCAAAGATAGGAGACCTGACACAGCAGAGCAAAGCAAACCGACAGCAGACTGGCAGTAGCACACAACGCAAGATACGCCAGGTCCAGGAAAGTACAAATGAAAGTAGGCTGCAGGATGCACGCCAGAAAATGGTAGGTGCAACGTGCAGAAATGTAAAGGGAAGGTCAAGAGGTAATCTACGGCAGGCAAATGTAATTCAACACCAAAGGCACCACAATAGTAGTTCCGGCAGTAAAACACATAAGATAACCTGTAGCTACGATCGTACATACACAACCTATGACATCATCGGTGTTCACAGCACAATAGTATAAAGTGTGAAAGCACCCAACACACACCTGTGTATTCCCAAACACCACACCATAGGTGTAAACACACGGGGAACTTTTAAAATGTACATGTTGGGAGCTGCCATAGCTGTGATTCATCAGCATGTGTTAGAGACTGACGGTGTTGTGGAGGATGATGCCGACAACCACCGCAGGCCTCGGAGGAGAAGGAGAGTGTTCAGACCAAGGGTAACCTACCAGGGGCTACATGACTTGGAGATAGTAGAGCATTACAGGGTGGACAGGGACATCTTACAGCAAATAGTGGAGCTGTGCCGGCCACGCCTGAGAACCAGAAACAACAGAGGGGAACCCATCCCAGTGGACACGAAGGTATGTGTAAGCCTGCGAATACTGGCCACAGGTACCTTTCAAAGGCCAACTGGAGACATAATGGGTATCTCACAGGCATCAGCATCCAGGGTACTACACCAGTTCCTGGATGCCATGTTACCACATGCCAATGAGCAGATATACTTCCCCAGAACTCAGGAGGAGTTGGCCAGCAATATGCGCCACTTCCACCATGTGGCACAATACCCAGAGGTACTGGGTGCGATAGACTGCATGCACATACAAATCAAGTCACCACCCAGTGAGCAGGGTAGGCGCTACATAAACCGCAAGGGACTCCACTCCATCAACTGCCAGGTCGTGTGCAATGCCCAGGGCATTATCATGGATGTGTGTGCTGGCAGCCCTGAAAGCTACCATGACTCCCACATCTGGCATGCCTCACAGCTGTATCAGGTATTTGTCAGGGGGGACATCCCACATGGCCATCTCATGGGGGATGCTGGCTATGCACTGGTGCCGTGGATGATGACTCCCATCAGAAATGCACACACACCCATGCAAGAACGCCATAATGAGGCACACGCACAAACCAGAATCATCATAGAGCGTGTGTTCGGGATGCTGAAATCACGGTTCCAGTGCTTGGATACATCTGGTGGAGCCTTGCAGTACTCTCCAGGCACGTGTGCCCACATCGTCATAGTATGTGCCATGCTACACAATATGATCCTGTGGAAGCAGCTGCAGTAGGGACAAAATGATGAAGGCCCTCATAGCCCACCGCAATTGCCAAGGCCATTACAGGCACAGAGGGATTCAGACCATGAACACACTGTGCCAGCCCCAGTAGGCAGATGGAGGTGTGCCCAATATGCCTACGCCTTGGCAAAGAGGGAACGTATAGCAAATACTCTGACAGTGAAGGCCCCTATGGACTGACACCTCTCCACCTGCACACACAGTAAAATGGATGGCACACAAACATGACCACCTGTAAATTGTAATGTATAGGTGGCCCAATGTGTGACTTCTACATAGGCAGCCCTCAAACATTGTAAACACAACAGCCAGTGGAACACGGAATGCCAACACCTGAACAGTACATGAGCCTTACAGCATATGGTAGTGATGTGTGCCTGTCACGTTCCCCGCCAGATATATATATATATATATATATATATATATATATATATATATATATATAGATATATATATATGTACACATATGCATATATATAATACAGATAGAAAGGGCAATAGAGGGATATATGGTGATATAGATGGATTCAGCGATATCTGCAAATATAATAGATAGTTCAACGACATTCATAACATCTTGGAGGTACAAATAAATAGGATACTGCCAACCATGGAATGTGTAACATACCGACATGCGTAACCACGAGGCTGAAAGACCGATAGAACACAGTACCGGAACAGTACATCCGCGAGTAATAGTATGATGATATGAAGGGACAGTTAGTCACCGCTGCCGGTGTCGCGATCCATGTAGGTACTGTGTTCAACTGTGTCTGTGAGTGCCGTAGTCTGTGTAAGTGTGCGTTGAGGGTGCCATATGCATCTCTGTGTGACTGTAATGTGTGTGTGTGTCCACAACATGTGTTTGTTAGTGCCAAGTCAGAGGCAGATCAGTACGGTAGGTGTGGGTATAGCTAGCCGTAGGCATACGGTTACTACCTGTCCCACAGTAGGAGGGACAGCCCCACCCTGGGCAGGTGTGTCCTGACATAAAACAGTACAAAGGGCAAATGTCTGAGATGGTAGGACATAAATATGTCCCATATATAATGTAACAGTCGTATTTAATAGTTATGCCTGTATGTAAGAAACTTAAATGTTACATGCAATATGATAAGTAGCCAAAGTCACACAACAATAGGTATGTAGTGAGGATAAAAGTATGTGCTAACCTGTGTACTGACCGTGGCTACATGTTGGCCTGTAAACACCGCTTTGTGTCCCGCAAGTGTCCAACAATGACCATATGAAAAGGTGGTAACCCATGGCAAACAGGCTCTCTTAACAACACAACCACAATGACTGCAAATATCTGGGACAGAAATACAAGGGATAGCTCTCACTTACACATATCCCCTGATATATCGCTGCAATTACGGAGGTATACAAGTAGCAAGCTCACCTGCAGACGATATAGAAACCAATTAACAACGGCCCAATGTACAATCCCGTAATATAAGTCTACTAACTGTTAGCTCTCTAATTAGGGACGGAGCCCACACACATATATACGGATTATGTAGAAATGCAAGGCCCACAAACCTGTATATGTTACGTACAACCACCGACATCCCCCACACTAGAAACTAAAGCAATACAGACTGTAATAGCAGCACAAACATCCAGTCAGTCAATTACATCTGCAGAACCCTCAACATACCATGTGAGAGACACCATTAAATGCGTCATGAAAAATTGCAGGCGTTGTATAATGGAACAAACAGCCATGTTACAGGTTTTGATTGCAATACTCCGTTATCAGATGTTGGGATGACAGGTACACCCACATGTTGAACCAAATACTCTACCTGTCACACACAATCCATGAGGGACATGAATCCAAACTATACTTGTCTCCATGCATAGCAGTTGCAGTTACACATAACAAAACACAATACAGACCGTCTCCCTGAAGGTAGGGCAAATAGGCAATGACCAAATGGAGAATCCAATTATACCCCACTGTCGCCGCGTAATTGGCGAATGGAGTAGCTGCACAGCTGATATGCATGTAATTAGTCACTCAGGAACACCAATTGGCGGGATGAATCCACATGTTTCAGGTATCGACGTATATAAGGATGACTTGTCAGACATTCAAACCGTATACGCATACCGAATAACAGTTGAAACACTGTGAGAGAGATAGAAACGAAACGCCGTAACGACAACAAGGTATGTAGAACGCCCGATATGTAAGGTTATGTATAGCATGATCTGTATTAATTAGTTTTACTGTATGTATAGCCTGGTTTGCATTAATTAAACGTGTCCGCAATGCATAAAGTGGGAAAGGTATTTATGTAGTGATGTCTTGCTGAGCATACTAACGCTTGTAGAAACTGTGCGTCCAGCAGTGGGACACAAGGTACACAGCACAGACACCACAAGGGATGCTACATGAGGGCGTTAAACAGAACAATGCCATACAACCCGCCGTCAGTGGTAGGGTATGTCCAACAAGGATGTGCCATAGCAGGGGATAGTATATGTTGATATACTGTCACAGCACGCATGTGTATGGGCATATAACATTAATGACATATGTAAGGTGGTCCCGCTGTGCAAGTATGCTTTGCATTATGGGATACTATGTGAAATATGTGTAATGTATAGTATTATAGGTAGATATGACAGATATTCTACACAGCATAACAGGCATATCATGCATACCACAGGTATCGTCTATTGGTATGTACAATAACAGGATACATATGGCCTGTAGGTATGGGACATAGTAATAGCATGATAGCTAATCTAAATGGAAGGGCTACCAAGTAACTATGCACAAAGGACATGTAATAGCTTCACAGGTGCACAGTGGGGTACTATGCAGTCTGGCAAGTCCATGTGTAAGCACAACTACAGTGTTCACACTAGTGGCACCTCTCTAGGGTAGTGTCCTGTGAACAGCAGAGCCAGGTGTCACCTGCACCTCTGCACAGTACAGCCACTGCAGTCATCCCAGGCCTACATGTGTCTCCCAACCACCAAGGGAGGTATCACATGAACAGTGCTACTGAGTGTCCCTGCGTGATGTACATAGGACTTATGTTCCACAGCATGGTGAGTGTCCGGTTTGGGAATGTAACCCAGAAGCACATCCCACTCATTGTGGCATGTGTGCACATATCCATGAGCATGTTGCTCACAGTGGCCTCTGCTTATGTCGCGTATGAGGAGTATATCCAGCAATAATGTTGTGGACATGGGCCCTGTCTGATCAGCAGAGGTCACCCCTGAGTATGTAGTATGCAAATGTGTACAGATGTGGTGTCCGTAGTGCAGCTGCATATTTAAACTGTTGGAGCTCAGTAAACATCATGGCGTGTTAATGTTGTGGCATGTAAAGCTGTAGCTGTTATGTAAGGTACACCCTAAATGGGGTGGTGTACCCTTGAATGTGTGTAGATGTCTCGAGTTCAGAGGTACAATGAGTGCCTATGTACCAGCTACACACCCAGTACAGATAGGTGTGCCCACGTAGAAGGATATCCACGCCACAGTGGCAATACGGTAACCACAGGAGTGGGTGCGACATATGTGTGTACTGCAAACATGTACAATGTGATATGTATGTAAGGGACTACCATCCATGTGATAGTCAGTGGGTGAATGGTGTAATGCAAAGGTGATGCGCATGCACCTTGTGTCATGCAGCTTGATGCCATGATAGTCATATTATGTATCTGTCACAGCGACACCCGTATGGTTGGAGTCAGTATCAGCTGGAGGAGCAATCATGGCGCTTGGTATGTAGGGGTTTGAAAGCTAGGCAGGGAAAGTCCCCTGTGTTAGCCTGTTCCGCAGGGAAGCATATACTGAACATGAGGGACCCTATGACTGAGGACTGTGGTATGCCAAATGTACCTGACATGTAGTAGGTACCATGGTATGCTGGCCTCACTGTGTGTCCTGTCCATGAGCCACATAGCATAACATCCTGAGACACAGGGTACGATGTGCAGGTGGATGTGTATGTTGTCAATACCAGAATGGGGATTGGTGCTGAAAGGCAATGAGAGGACAATGTAGGATGTGTGGACTCCTGTACCATCAGCAACTGTCCTGGTAACTGTATGAAAGGAGTCCACCATGTGTAGGGGCCATGCTCTGGCCTTAACAAGCCCAACCCAGGTGGCAGCAAAGGACGGGAGCCCAACAATGTCTCTGTGAATGACGTCCTTGATGATGTGCCCCATAGCCATGCAGAACAGTCCAGTCAGGTGTGTAGGACTATAGTCCCACTCGTGCAATGCAGTGCCACCTGTGTGTAGTGTGAGAAATGCTGCTGTGTGCCATTCAGGGGCTACAATGTCTGAAACAAGGCTATTACTGAATATGGTGGCCTAGTGGGGAGACATGTAATTCAGAGGTTGGTGGACATCACAGCCTGGGACGTTGGAAGGTGACATGGGGCCAGTGTCCCAGGACATATAGAGTGTAGGTCAGTACTGTGTAGGTGTGACCACAGGGACACCACAATGTTCATGTATGGATTGCGGCCCTGTAGTGAGTGAGAGGGTGTAATGTCAGCATTGAATCCATCCTCCAGCATGTTGCCAACAACACCTGGGTCTGCAATGTTCCTGAGTGACTGTTGTATGTGACAGCAGATGTGGGTGTTGCCATCGAATACTGACATACATACCACCATAATGCCAGGTGGTACACCCCGGAATGTGTGGCAGTCATGTTTACCTAGCTAGGTTTGGAGTATGTGATGAGGGACCCTGTGGCCCCACCACGGCTGACCAGTGAGCCACCCCACACATGGGAATGTACACCACTGTGCAACAGCCTACACCTGTTGTTGTACATCATATGTCCATGGAACATGACCACCAGAGTGGCGTCTGTTATCTGGTGTGTACCATCATGGCTCTGTGTGGAATAGCATGATCCATGCAGTTGTGTACATGCTAATGAAGTGCACTGGGGTATGTGTCAGCATTTGTATGTGCATTGTCCATCTGCACGGGTGTCATGATGTTAACAACCGCTGTCAGCAGACGTCTGTAGTAGGTGTTGTAGTACACATGTACTGTGTATGCTGTGATGGGTGTGTTGCCGGGATGTGGCTAACAAGGTCGATTAGCATATGTTCAGAATCCACCAATGAGGGGATAACCCCAGGTGTGTAACACCAGTCACATGGTGGTAGTGTTCATGCCAAGGGTAATGTAGGTCTTGGAGGTGGTGTGTATGGGTTGATCCAGCAGAGCGGATGGTATGACTCATGGATGTGTAGGTACATGAGTGGCTATCCCAGTGAAGTGTGGGCTAGTGTCAGTCACACATCAGTAGTAGCTGTCTGAGGCCCACTGTCCACTATACCAACATAGAAGGTATGTTACCCGTGGGGTATGATGTTGACTTTGTCGCTTGTTACAATGTGTATAGCGGTCCTGGACACAGTTAGTTGCACATGGAGCACCTCTGATGCATTGTGCTAAGTAACTTGCCAGGATGTGTGCAAAACATAGTGGGATATGGGAACCCCTCAGCTGTGGGTGTGCCGGTCCAGGTATGTGCCTGACAGGTATGGTCTGTCTATAACCTGTCATTGCAGGTGTGCTCTGCAGAGCCTAGAGGCAGGTCCCAGTCACTGCAGAGATGTTTGAGTGGTGCATTATAAGGTGTGCCTTGCCTGCGTGCGTCACAGAGGAAGATGCAAGCATTGTGTCACATGACCCCATGTTGTGCCTGCCAGTTACCGCCCTGCCGGTGACAGTTATTGGAAACTGTGCAAGACAGGCAGTATAGAAGCAGCAAGAGCCTTACATGTGAGCTGTACTCCCAGGGCTGACAGGTGCAAGTCATCTGTGCCACAGCATTGTGTTTGACCAGGACAGTCATAGCGGACAGATACCACATGCCTGTGAAATGACAATAGGAGCATAGGCAACTGTTGAAGTGACACAGTCAGTCATTGTACAGTGGTATCGTGTCTGGACGAATGCAAAATGCTCCCCAGGGCTAGGCCCACACCCTCAGGGCTATAAGACTGGTGAGCTATTGCATGTCCCTGCACACGTAGTCTGTGACATGGCATCACAGGGCAGTCACACTAGCATGGAGAATGACAGTCATATCGTACCTGGTGAGGTGTGGCATGGGTGCATAGGTTATGTTGCAGAAGCAGTTACCTGACAGCAAGATGTAAGCGACTAACGCCTTGTGTAGCCTGCTGTGTGGAACTGCAGTGTGTCTCCCTACAGAGTCAGCTATGACTGGTGTGTTGTGAATGTTATAACTCACTATTGGCTGTATGTGATGGGCACACATGAGTCTGTGGGCTATAAGCTGGTGATGTTGTCTTCCATGCTGGGGGCTACCTCTGGTGACTACAGTGAGTATGGAGACGTACTGCACAAGTTGTCCTCATAAGTGTGGCCAGTGGTGTAGATCATGTGAGACTATGTGATGGGTGGGGTGTGTTGCGAATGTTACACATCCCCAAATGACTGTCAGGTGCAGTCAGGGTTGGTGACAGCATTACACCCAGCCATAGCTGTCAACCTCCTGTCCCCAAACTGAGAAACATTAGCCCTCATACTGTGTGACAAATGGGCAAAATGTGGAACACTTACAACTGGCTTACTAACAGCGTCAACTAGGAAGGGCATATGATGGCTAAAATAGGCTGGTCTTACGTATAAAAAAGATATCCCAATGAATTAATATGATTCCCATCTATTTAGCCATGGCTAGCAGGTAAACTATTTACAACAATGAATGTGTGACAGACCCTTCCAATGTGGAACCTTGAGGAACATGCACCATTTAGAACCCCAAATGAGGTAATGCCTCGTAATGAGGTACACCTGAGAGCTATGCCCCCAGCACGGCTGCAGAAGTGCATCCCCCACAGGCTGTAGTGCCGTATGTTGGGAGGTGAGCATTGAATATGTACATGAGACAATTGCTCTATTGCCACATGTACGACATATCCCTCATATAGACAGGCAGCAGCACTGGTACGTGACAGTTGGACACACCTGTATATACAACCATGTCCCACAGGATATGTGCGTTACGTGTGTACAACAGCTGTCGTACCTTAAGCAAGCTGGGAAGTGTAGGACAGCCAGTGTACCTGTGGGAAATGGTGTGGAATGGGCGCTATAGTAATCAGTAGCTCATGACATGCTCACAAGTTCTGAACAAGTGCCTAGCATGGCCATACAATACAGATAGGGTGTTGGATAATATCATCCCACAAGTGGTGATGACAGTCATTTAGGGTGGCACCGCACGATAACTCTGCTGAGTATGGTGTGCATGTCCATGAACCATTAGCACTGTAGATGTTAGCAGTACAGATGTACAAGACAGCACGGATATTTGATTACAAATACCTTTGCATGTCACAGGAGTGTTCCACCAGTGGCCTGTTGACAGACTCACAACTACAAAAGGTGCAAGAGTGACATGTGCACAGCACACCAGTGCCAGCTACAGTAGAACAGGGTTAATGTGTTGTACCCTACCCTCATTGTAGCCCATACCACACAGACAAATGTTAGGCATCTGTGTATGTAAGGCTGTGAATGGCCATGACCTATCAGTATAGCTGTGTCAGTGTTGTGAACAACATACAGAATGGGCTGTGTGGGTGAGGTGTGTGACATATGTGCACAGTATGATGGATGATACCAGCAGTGTCACCGCTAGGTGAACATCCCTGTACCCATAAACTACTACCTAGGCTGTGGTCAACATTATGGACACTGTGTAAGGGATGGTGCTGTGCAGTGCACCCCCGACATGGTGACGTCTCCAGGCCCCTTAGGTAGTCATATGAGGTACCCATGTCATGTCAGGGTGCCATCCATTAGCACGGAGATCACTGGACAGGCATATACAGCACTGTGGTGACCAATATTGGATCACATACCACCTGTAAGGGGTAATGGCTATGCATGGATGTGCGATACCAGCCTTCACAATCCACACCTCCACTATGCAGCATGCTGTCTACCTTGCAGAAGGACATTTGCTACACCATGATAATGGACATGCTACATGTCCATATCCTGATCTATATGACATATGTCATGGACAGCCACCATCCTAATACTAGGATCACCACAGTCTGGACAGATCCCTGTGCCATATATGTGACATACTCCCACCATACCATGCAACCCTGTCCATCAAAGCTGCACATGTCATCCCAGTCATACATGGTGTGATGGCCGCATGGTAGATGTACTATCAACTGACTGGATCAGTAATGTGGCACTGATGCACCTTGCGGTGGCACAATGGCTGTCTGTTACAGCTTGGAAACCATGCCCGCACATGCTATGGTTGATAACCATCCCGCGAATGTCGTCTGACTAGCCATTGTCCCATGTCTATCACATGTGCAATACAGGCAATCCATGGCAGGATGTTGAACAGTTGTACAGTGCTGTGTAGATGTATATGGCAAAACACATGCATGTACAGGTGTCCATGTGTATGTGTGCATTGTCACTGCTCAAGTCCATTACGGCTGTGTCTGTGTTGATATGTGACATATACACAGCATCCAGGTCAACAGTAGTACCGTGGACACATCGAGGCATGTGCAGATAGGTAAGAACACAAGTGCAGGCAAATAGACATGCCCACAGCATGACAGCATTTACATGAAGTATGAACACTGTAATGAGGTGACACACATATATGGTGATGATATCCAATGCATAATGGGTGTGACATGTGTGACACAAACATGTCAGTCGTGTCAGTGTCATGATGCTTTGCCAAGATAACTGTGCAGATGTAGTAGATGTCATAGAAATGTATGTGCAGCAGTATCTCTGTCTTACAGATAATGCCCCGTACACGCCTCCCAGCATACACCCGCCAGGTGGATGATGTCCTCATCCCACAGCTCCATGACAACTATGACTTGTTGTTCAGCCATGTGCCACAGCATGCCCAGCAGCGGGATGACGTGTGGCAGGATCTACGCAGGAGGGTGAACGATGTGAGTGGCCATAACCGCACCTACCAGCAGGTGCGCAGACACTGCACGGACCTGATACGACATGCAAAACAGCGTGCCACTGCAATCGCCAGGGAACAAGGTGGAACAGGTGGTGGGCCACCAACCCAGCCCCCACCCACACACACCAAGGAGCTACTGGCCAGTCTGGGGACACCCAGGGAACAGCATCCAGAAACACTAGCTGCTATCGTGGAGGTGGGTGTCTCCCAACCAATGAGCCTGGAGTTGCCTGGTAAGTCAGTACTGCACATATGGCTATTATATCCCATGTAGTTGCATGTGTCACTGTACATTATGTAAAGTAACAACACATGCAAGGTATGTGGACACACATGCTGCATACTACAGTATGCTATGTTGTGTATGCACACATGTGCATACTATATGCTATTACACAGGTGAATGTCTTCACATGCACAGTGCAACCTGTGGCTATCATACAGTCATGGATAATGTTCATGCTGGTGTGTCACCCCTATACAGGTACCTCTGGCGTGCCGCACAGACATGGGTTGGTTGCAGGTGAGACTGTCATCAGTATCAGGCATGTTATAGTGTAGATCTATTTGCCATGTGGCCAGTTAACACTTGCACACCTGATGTTTGTTCCAGTCACGATATGCAGGTCGCACCACCCTTCATTCACACATGCCACCCATGTGCAATATATACAAACGTAATGATACACCGACTTGAAACCACAGTACTTGTCATTGCAACATGTGTGGTCAGCTGTGCATACAACGGTAGAGGTGTTCTACAATGGAGGCATATGTAGTATGCATTGGAACAACATGTGTGGTACACACACAGTACCACACAGTGAGCTGTGATATGGGCAGCCCACAGGTGTCACCATTGTGTCATATGCCCCTGCATTGGGTGCACACATTGTGATGTGCCACCTGACATGTTCCAGACATGTAGTGTTCTGTCTGCAATATTGTCACACTATCGCATGACCTATACCCCACATACCAAACATACAACCCGTTGTCTGCATAGCCCTGTGGATTGTGACATATCTGACATCTATGGGTGTATGTCATATGGGACAACACAGACATGTGGAAAAGATGCCCATCACACACAATTGGCCAACACATGTGCACACATGGCCATGGGGGATGACCAGAGACATGTAGCCACACAGTACTTGGGATGTGTATACACCCTGTTGCACATTGTCCACACATGGTCCAATTATAGCCTTAGTTGACCGATTATACAGTTGATGTTGTACACTGGACAACCTAAAAGCCTGTGCACAGCTACTGGAGGTTTCACCGAAGTCTACCATATATGATCTATTGAACATCATGACTGTGTTGTAGTTATGGCTATGCAATGTGTACATATTATGCATTCTACAGCAACATAGATGCCTCATGTTGCCATGCAATGGTACAGTGTCTGTACTTCACACTGTATAGCAATGTAGACGGCTCACACTACCCTCCCATGCTCATGCACATTTGCTAAACATGCATTCTATCTGTAGGGCATACACACAACACTGCAATGTGAAGCCCATTATGATGCTGTACATGTGTCAGGACACCATTGTGTCAAACATGTATGCATGTTAATGCACATGTCGGCAGATTACATGTCAAGGTCACGTCAGCCATGTGTACTGTTATCCTGTTCTGGGCCACATGGTGTATCACGGGGATGCATGCATACTACCATGATTGTGTGAACTGCATGGCTACTGATATGACACCTGCTTGCTGTAGTGTGCACTCCAGGGAGGTATGCTTACTAACACTATAAATGTCTGAGAATGATACACCTGCCATGTGATGACACGTTTGATTGACATGCAGCGGTATTGATTGCATTATGTGTAACAACGCTATATCTGGCAAATGTGCTGCTATATGCACACGGGAGGTTGTAGGTGTTACAGGTGCCATGTGACATATAGTTGTTAACACCTGACCGCTGTGTATGCATTATGTCAGCACCGTCACGTAACAGCGACATAGCGTACTGTTTGCACATGGCATGATAGGATGGTGTGTGACACAACTGTGAGCCACCCCCTGCACACATACATCTAGACAGGTGGTTCACCACGTTATGTACACACATCCCTCCATACATGCTGTTTGTATGTCACCGTATACAGGTGTCAATGATGAGTCTGCATTGCGTCTGCATGTAGTAGGTAGGTGCAACTATGTTACGGACATCGGCCACTGCACATGCATGGTTGCTGCATGCACAGTACAGATGTCACATGTGTCTCCTGTTGCCATGTTTGTATGCATTGCTATTGTTGGACATGTGTGTTGACATACATAACACATGGACTGCTGTATGATATCACGGGTGTCACAGGCGACCAGTACACGGGTATGTGTCCTGGTCAACACCGCTACCCCCTGTAGTGTGAGCATTCAACAGACATGGGCCCACCTTCCATTCGCGTGTGTTGCATTGATTAGGCCAGTGTTATGCACGAGGTACATCAAAGGCTATGTATGTATGTGTTGTATGTGCAGTCCATGCACACATCCACACAATCACATGTATGACATACCCAGACGTGTGTTCATTGGTGTACAGCAACAGTCAGGTGTCACAGCTGTGTAAGGGCCATGGTATGTCTTGAGCTGACCTGTTCATGTATACTGGTATCATTGCAATGCATAACACCTGTTGGATCCCTGTTGGTACATGTGTACTCTGCACAGCTGGTGTACACCGCTGTACAGCCCAGTGGTCATGTGTCACATGGTGTTGTAGGACCGTAAGGCTGTGTAGTGCTGCACCGACATGGTGCTGACTTGACAGCTACAGTGTACACTGCAGTGTGTACGTGTGTGACCTGCACCTGTGACAGCTGTGATGGCAGCTGTGTGTGTACAGGTTACTGCATGTGTGACCGCCCTGTGCGTGAGGACAGTTATACCTTACTGTGCCCTTCTGTGTGTACACTCCATCTGCATGCACGATGGCCCTTTGCAACAGCTAAGTGTGTGAGCATGCCCAGTACGCCGTTGTGTAGATGGACACACAGTACATTCCACACTGTGCCCTTCCGTGATTAGACTCTGTGTGCATGCAAGATGGCCCTTTGCAACTGCTAAGTGTGTGAGCATGCCCAGTACGCCATTGTGTAGATGGACACACAGTACATTCCACACTGCGCCCTTCCGTGATTAGACTCTGTGTGCATGCAAGATGGCCCTTTGCAACTGCTAAGTGTGTGAGCATGCCCAGTACGCTGTTGTGTAGATGGACACACAGTACATTCCACACTGCGCCCTTTCCTTGATTAGACTCCGTGTGCATGCAAGATGGCCCTTTGCAACTGCTAAGTGTGTGAGCACGCCCAGTACGTTGTTGTGTAGATTGACACACAGTGCATTCCAAACAGACGTGTGATACTAAGCATGTGGGCATGGCCATTGACATCCTGTATAGCCATGGTGGTCATCCAGGCAACAGATGTCCAATTTCAATGTCACGATGGATGCCTACATTGAACACACTGGTTGCTCTCTCAAAGGGTGTACTGTCTGTGGCGCATCCCGTATCTAGTTAGTGTTGTAGTGCTCCGTAGATATTTAGTTGGCCCGATGACAGCACTGCCGTGTTTGTGTACGTCTACCTTGGGACAGTAATATGCTTTCAGACCGCTCACTCTCTAAACATTCCCTATCGGCATCTTTGCCTTTGCGGATGATGTCACCCACCTAGAAGTATGCCTCTGGGAGTGGTGTGTTCAGTAATCTCGGTAGCGTGTTCTGGAAATGCGTAATGCTGTAGTGTGTTAGAGTAGGTAGGTGTATGTTCAACTCCCGGCCCTTCCAAGTGTGTGTGTGTGTGTGTCTGTGTGTGTGTTTCCAGCTGCCTGGGGACACAGTAATGCTTTTAGATGCCTCACAACACATACATTCCCTATCGGCGTCTTTGCCTTTGCGGATGATGTCACCCACCTAGAAGTATGCCTCTGGGAGTGGTGTGTTCAGTAATCTCGGTAGCGCATTCTGTAAATGCGTAATGCTGTAGTGTGTTAGAGTAGGTAGGTGTATGTTCAACTCCCGGCCCTTCCAAGTGTGTATGTGTGTGTGTGTGTTTCCAGCTGCCTGGGGACACAGTAATGCTTTTAGATGCCTCACAACACATACATTCCCTATCAGCGTCTTTGCCTTTGCGGATGATGTCACCCACCTAGAAGTATGCCTCTGGGAGTGCTGTGTTCAGTAATCTCGGTAGCACATTCTGTAAATGCGTAATGCTGTAGTGTGTTAGAGTAGGTGGGTGTATGTTCAACTCCCGGCCCTTCCAAGTGTGTGTGTGTGTGTGTGTGTGTGTGTGTGTGTGTGTGTGTGTGTGTGTGTGTGTGTGTGTTTCCAGCTGCCTGGGGACACAGTAATGCTTTTAGATGCCTCACAACACATACATTCCCTATCAGCATCTTTGCCTTTGCGGATGATGTCACCCACCTAGAAGTATGCCTCTGGGAGTGCTGTGTTCAGTAATCTCGGTAGTGCGTTCTGTAAATGCGTAATGCTGTAGTGTGTTAGAGTAAGTAGGTGTATGTTCAACTCCCGGCCCTTCCAAGTGTGTGTGCGTGTGTGCGTGTGTGTGTGTGTGTGTTTGTGTTTCCAGCTGCCTAGGGACACAGTAATGCTTTTAGATGCCTCACAACACATACATTCCCTATCGGCGTCTTTGCCTTTGCGGATGATGTCACCCACCTAGAAGTATGCCTCAGGGAGTGCTGTGTTCAGTAATCTCAGTAGCGAGTTCTGTAAATGCGTAATGCTGTAGTGTGTTAGAGTAGGTAGGTGTATGTTCAACTCCCGGCCCTTCCACGTGTGTGTGTGTGTGTGTGTGTGTGTGTGTGTGTGTGTGTGTGTGTGTGTGTGTGTGTGTGTGTGTGTGTGTGTGTTTCCAGCTGCCTGGGGATACAGTAATGCTTTTAGATGCCTCACAACACATACATTCCCTATCGGCGTCTTTGCCTTTGCAGATGATGTCACCCACCTAGAAGTATGCCTCTGGGAGTGCTGTGTTCAGTAATCTTGGTAGCGCATTCTGTAAATGCGTAATGCTGTAGTGTGTTAGAGTAGGTAGGTGTATGTTCAACTCCCGGCCCTTCCAAGTGTGTGTGTGTGTGTGTTTCCAGCTGCCTGGGGACACAGTAATGCTTTTAGATACCTCACAACACATACATTCCCTATCGGCGTCTTTGCCTTTGCGGATGATGTCACCCACCTAGAAGTATGTCTCTGGGAGTGCTGTGTTCAGTAATCTCGGTAGCAAGTTCTGTAAATGCGTCATGCTGTAGTGTGATAGGGTAGTTAGGTGTAAGTTCGATTCCCAGGCCTGCCAAGTGGGTGTGTGTGTGTGTGCATGCTCCCGTCTGCCTGGGGACTCAGGTTATGCTTTTAGATGCTTTGCACCACGGATATATCCTGCTGACGTCTTTGTCTTTGCGGATGTTGACACGCACCTAGTAGAATGTCTGTGGGTTTGCTGTGTTTAGTAATCTCGGTAGCGCATTCTGTGGATGCGTCATGCTGTAGTGTGATAGGGTAGTAATGTGTAAGTTCGATTAACAGCCCTGCCATGTGTGTGTGTGTCTGTGTGTGTATGTCTGTATCTCTCTCTCTCTCTCTCTCTCCATATATATATATATATATATATATATATATATAAAATCTATTTTCTGCTCGTAACTCTGCTCTTGCATGGACAGCTGACTGTTTCATGTATCGCATATTTGCATAGCTTTCACATACCAATGGGGTAGGTTGCAAATCCCAACATTGTCCATGCAACGTCCGTGTTACGGGCGGTGTTACACACCCTTACAGGTGTTTGCTGTATATCTTGGCAGACATCTATCCTTGCTGTGCTCTCACTGTACTCAGACACCGGAGGCTTCATGTATCATGGCCTAGTTTTGCTGTGTGTATGTCTATTTGTGCTGTGTGCATGGCTGTGGGTATGTCCCACTATCATCATTTGTAAAGGTGACAGCCCTATAGGTACTTCATGTAGACTTCTGTGTCATTTGACATGTCAGCACATACCTGCGGACAGTACTGAACGTCCTACTACAGCGCATTTCATACCTTCTGCGTTATCTTGCAGTCGATAATGCTGTTTCCTCAGACATGTATCTGTTTCTGATCATACCACTCCACCTCCTAGAGCAAACTTCTGGACAAGGCCTTATCTGATAGTGGGACACATAGGGGCAGTATTGACATGTTGCTCTTACAAACGTAGATAGTTGACACAATAATAGGTTTTGCATTAGTATGGCTTTTCTGACGGATTTGGTGTCTTAATCACATGTTTGTCATTATTTCATGTCTTCAGTTATCAGGAATGTGCCAGAATGGTACTGATGTTATGTGGAACACACCAAACATATGAGGCAGAACTCTGCACATTCTGCGTAGATCTGTACAGTTGCGGAGTATGTGTCTGATACAAGATATCAACTTTCTGACACCAATACACACACTGTACGGCGGCATCACAGGCCACATGCCATTACATTTATATTGCAGGACACACCCATCCAGAGAGTTGTATTCCTCACACAGTCCAACAGCTGCTTATCCACACTAATTAGTCTGTCATGTACTGTGTGTGTGCACTGGTATTTGCGCTTTCCGTCAGTGGCAGTGCTCACGTACGAGTATGGGGGACTGGACATTGTTACGGTGACACTGCATGACACCCTGAGGGACACATTACTTTTGTGTCTATTAACCTTCCACATTGACATTCACAGGGCATACGTTGTCATTCACATTTGTCGGAGTACATGCGTATGACTTGTACATGTTTTCTCATTTGTCCTGATGTCTTTCTTCACACCTGTCCACCTAGTATCACTAGTTCTGTACATGTATTTTGGACAGGTTACCTTCATACCCCTAACCTGTACACATTATGGGTAGACGCCCTGACGTTTGACCTTTGTCCTTGTTACATTTGTCATAGTAATGTGCCTTTCTGGTAAATTGCTGGCAAGGCATTACGAACTGTGCAGTTAGATAATAATGACTGACATTTCCATTACATGATTAGTAACACTCATAACATTCATATTCCTGGCTACGCCAGTATTCTCACAACGTTCTGACTTTGTCTGGGGTATATCTAATATAGTCCCTATTTGCATTTCATGTACTATGCCTTAGTGCAGCTGTCTTATTCTGACAGTTTGCCAGTTATGGTTACCATCTTGGTCGCGATGTCTATCCATGATAATCGCCTACATGACACTGATATGGGGCCCTACATATTCCCAAAATGGTTTACACAATATCCAGTGGATGGTTTGCCCCATTATTGATAATATAGGCATGTGCTATACCCACATCACTCCCACGGGGCGGGCCTACGAAATCTCTGCCAAACAACACCTAGGTCCATTTCTGCATACCCATGATTCCCATACCTGACAACCCTCTACAGTACCCATTACACATGTTTAATGTGAGCGGTACTGAGGTGTGGAGACACTTATATGCACTCCCCACTCTCCGGATATCAGTTCGTACGTCATACATTCTATCGACACATGTGTCATCACCCTTGCATCTGCTACTGTTGCATATACAGCTATATCGTATTTGCTGAGGTCACTTATTTTGCGTCAATGTCGGTTGACACTACGTATGGATCAATTTTTGGGTCCTGCAAAGGACACCTATATGCATGTTTAAAGTGTAGAACTTGCTGGACTGTCACTTTCTGGCCAATGGTTTGGAAGGCAGCGGTTTATTCACCTTTCGTGCATGTCTGTTTGTCTACCCATATTGGCTATAACATGGCCTATTTATGTACATATGTCATATCTACGGGACATATGTCTGTTGTGTATACATATATACATGTACAATCCTCATTTCATAACTTGCTTTGGTTTACGTCTGTGGATTATGTGTATACACATATATCTATATCCATACCATACCTTTCCACTGTACAGATTGTCACAGAGTGTACAGCTGGTTGCCTCTTTATCTTTGGTGTGTTTTACATAAACCTGTGTCTATCTGGCAATGTAGGGGCATTTCATTTGAGACTTACGGTGGGAAATACTGGCACGTAGTTCAGGTTACGACTGCATACCCTTCAGAGAATCCATGCTACTGACACACCCGTTATTCTATCCACTTTCTATGTTTGTTCTGGCACATATCTGGGGTTTGTCCATATTTGTACCAGTAGTTTGCATGCCTTTGTCCGGTTTCATACTTTACGGGGTTAACAGGTTTGAGACATGTATATCTAACGTGGGGGAAACAGCATTCATTTACTATGCTGTGAGCGGATCACACACACAGGCGCACTTGCATTTCCTTATTGTGGGTTACGCGCAGGCGCACATGCATATCCTTATTGTGGGTTACATATGTTTACTTAGTCTTTGTGCTTACGTGGGCTTTATTACTTGTGACAGTACCAGTAAATTATCTGTAATCCCGTTAATGGACGTATGCGAAACACAGGTTCACCTTTACATATTTAACTGTCTGTACAGCACAGACGCATTCATTACACTTTCACATTATATGTGCTGTAGTTGTAGTTGAACCGGGACTGCATTCACGTTGGCCGGATGCTGTACCACTATACTTTTGGTGTTCTGACTCATTTATATGCATACCCATAGTACATAGCTACATTAACATATGCCTCACCGCTTCACTTACGACACAGGCATCCATTCTCCTGCTGGGAAAAATGCGGTACTACATGTTACACATTCCCTATTCCCTACTGCTCTGGACCCAAGCTGCATATTTAATCACTGCAGGGATATTCAGAACCCCAAGGCTTATAGTCCTGACACATACAGGTCTTTAATTGTCAGGGTGTTCATGTGGTGATCTGTGTTTAGGCTTGTCCACCTGGTGAACGGAACTGCCCTGACCGTGTTCATATGTCAGACAAAGCACATGGACAGGGTTTGTCCATTTTAAACATTTTATCTGTGTTTACAGACACAGGTGTTTGGACACCTGTCAGCAGCTTTTAATGTTGGCAATACGTAATATGGGTGGGGGTGGTTACAATACATAATCCACGGTGAGTGGTGTTCCCATTCACATTTGACTATTTCCTGTATTCATTCATACGAGGATTATTATTTTGCACATGACTTAACTATAAATTAACTACAGGTATGCAGCAGTTCAGTCAACATATGTGAAGGTTTGTTACAGTATAAATGCACAGACCTCTGTAATACTCGGGGACTACCCCACATCCTTCACAACATTTCATGCTAATGTACATACTATTATTCTGTGAACTTTTGAAGTTTGTGAGAGCAGTAATTACATCTGTCCCTATTTGTCCACCCATCCTTTTAGGCTTTGTCCAGATTTTGTTGCTGTAATAGGTTGAGAGGTGGTGTCGGTATGTGATTGAGCTGAATATATACTGTCGATAATTCAGTGGGGAGTAGGGTTACCACCTGTTCCTCTTTGCGAGGGGAAGTCCCACTTTGGACAGTTGTGTCCTGTGACGAAACCTAAGACATGGCAAATGTCCTGTGATTTTAAGACAACAGTATATTTCTTATTTTCTTTACTAGTTGCATGATACAGGTATTTTGTATCTGGAACACATAACTATTATTTGAGATAGCATAAGCTATTTAAATGCTATGAAATAAGCTTTTATCTTGGCATACAAGTGTAATTCTGTCCTTTGCACTGGCCGGGGGTATGTTTTATCATGCAAATTCTCACTTTTCTACAACGGATGTCCCACCTTGGGCATCTGAACAGGTGGCAACCCTAGTGGGGAGACCTGCATGGTGGACAGCTGTTCCATCCTGCGTAGTATGTTTTGCATGTCTGTCTAGAAACTGAACTGTACCGTGACTACACATACATGTTTTGTCCAGATGTGTACAGTACTAGACACCGTGGCATGTAAACAACTCTGAGGTTTCAACAGGTTACTTATCCCACGCGGGATGTACACACATTTGGCCGAAACTTGAACGCACGGGCATTTGGATTTACGTGACTGTGATGGGATGTTTACAAACGTGGGATACATATTTGCAATCCTGACACTGCCTAGGATGATACTTCCTACTACATATGGGGAATACTCGCTATGTGTAGGTGTACGGATGCGCAAGGCTGGTAGCTGGATTTGGTGGACATTCGGACATGGGTGTGGGTTATGTGCTATACAGGGGTTGTTGCGTATTGCCTTTGCATGCATGGGTTCTGCTTTTGGATATCCCGGTTCCGCATATAGCATCCTATGTGTATGTGCCGGTTACGTTCCTGTTCATGTGTATAGCACATTTTAATATACATATGTTTGTGTGTGTTTGGTATACAATTTGGACTGTCAGGTTTCTTTATGGTTGTTTTATAGCCACAACTGCCCAGCTGTGTACTATCACTACCACTGTGGGACTGCTGGTGACCCTGCCCATGGGGCTAGACGTGTGTATTGGCAGCGCGATGACATGATGCGCTTCACTTCCACTGGGTATACCTACTTACAGTGCAGTACATTACGGACACACGATTTTAAATATCATTTGTTCCATGGACGGGAACTCATATTGTGTTGCGTGCATTTCTGTTTGGTTCTCCATTTTGTGTGGCCGGGAACTGTCTTGCATGCTTTGCATACGTTTCATTATCCACGGACACTGATAGGTGCGATTACTATTGCAGGCGGACTATAATATTCAGCAGTTTAGGTTGCTCATCGACAGCCGACATTGACACGCCTCCGGGCGCAGCTTAGTAACGCCCCATGTACTCGTGCACGTGTCCTATGCACGTGGATGTGGTGGCAGCGCACCTTCATTAATATGCATATGGCGCTACTACATCATATATACGCCGCATGGCCGGCGCAGGCCTTACACCGGCCTTGTGCCGAGCTTCATGAATCCGGGGGACTGTCTATTTCTAGTTATTTAAAACTTAAATCGGAGTTTTATTTTTCTTGACAATTATGAGGTTTGGTTTACAACCAATATGGTGTCATTTGTCAAGAATTTTTTCACCACTATGTGGCATTTTAACCATCTGAATAGGGAATTTGTAGGGTTTACAATAATATAAAATAAAATGGAAAATTTGAGGAACTTTTTAGGTAGGAGGTCGTCCCGTACAGTTGTTTAGTTTTATAGTAATTAATTTATAGATATATATTTAGGGAGTGTCTTTACAATATGTGTTCATATTATTATTTTATTGTGATGAACATCTGATTGATGTATCTTGTTTGTTGTACTAACTAGGCAGTTTATGGTTAGTAAGGAGGGAACCACACGTTTAGTTATGTTCATTTTGAAATATACTGAAATAATTTTTTAACCAATGCATAGACTGTTTTAACATCATGTGACTGTAACTTTTTGTATTTAACTGGCCAGGAATATGCGTGACTTTGTTAAAGAATTCTGAAGAAGTCGAGGGGCGAACGCCTGACGAAAGCGCTCAAATTCATTAAAGAACTTGCTCAGTGGTATTCCAAGGTTCTCTTTTTTACTAGTTTGGATCTGTATGAGTTGGAGTTTATGGAGCCGAGAGCCGTTGGTGATGCTGCAGAGTTGGTTCCCTTATATCAGCTTAATGCTTCAATTGGGAATCTATCAGCATTGATCGAAGCACTGACTATCCAGATGACTGCCTTTGGAAGGAATCTAAGTGCTTTACAAAACCAGCCTGGCCGGTTAGGAACTTATTCGCAAGTGACCGCGTCTTCTTTAAATGATTCTATTCCACCAGGACAAGGCAGTCCTACACGCACGCTATCCAATTCGAATGAACCCGTGATGACATCAACGGCCACGGGGAGTGGCAATAATGGAGCTGCCAGTGTTGGTGTCAATGGAGTGAGCGTTCAATCCTTAACTGAATGGATCAACGAAGGGAGAGACTGGGACATTACAAGAAGTAACAATAGACCCGAAAGAGGTACCATAGACCAACAACTAAAAGACTTTGAAAAAGAAGTCTTGAAGTTTCGCAAACTTCAGGTCGAGAATTCCTATCTAAAAGAGTGCCTACGTAGGCAACAAGTACCAAAAGGACTTAGGACATGGAAGTATCCCACAGGTACTGTTTCAGGCTCTGAACTATGTATAGAATTGACTGCCATGTTCAATAGACATGGATGTGAATTATTGGAAGTTTTGATACGGGACAATGACAAAAAAATGCAGAGTTTGAAATCTATTATTGACTGTACAAATGAAGTTTTATGCAATGATTTATTATTTCACACAAAAATTAACGATTACAATGCAGAACTGGTGAATGTGGACAAAATTATTATGTCTATAAAAAACAAAAAAACGAAAAAGCTTGACAGGGACAAGGGGGAATATGAAGAGAGGAGAGTATACCCCCTTGTTAATACCAGGGGGCATGTAGATGAGTATGTTAGCAATGACAAGGGTCCACTAGGATAGTTGACAACACCAATAGTGAAATGAATGAACATAGAGTCCCTTTAGATGTAGGACCAAGAAGGTCAGAACGCCTTCAAAATCGAAATCGCCAACATTACAATCAAGGGGAGATTGGCAATGGCAACTATCAGGACGTTCATACGAACAGGGGCAGGAAGTACAGGGGGAGGGGATACGTGAACAGATGGTAGATCAACCAGAGGAAAGGGAAAATGAGACTTACATTATTTTGAATAAAAACGGGGATTTTAAATTTTCAATTATACTGACATGAATATTTCTGGTGAATGGGCCGATTTATTACAAAAGGGGCTTAACTTTGTGCCCAAGATGAGACCTAGAATAGAGCATTCTTTACTTGACCTTAAAGTTTACACTAGAAAGCTTAATTTAAGAATGCAATTTGAGAACACTATTCAGCCTAGTAACACTTTCCCATGTAAAAAAAAACTACTGTTTATAACCCACCTTTATATCCTACACTTCAAGTATTTGAAAATCTTTGTATGAAACAAATAAGAAAAATACACAAGAAAACAATTGATGAAGATGGAAATAATTTATCAGACATGGAAACAGAACTGCTAAATGAGACTGCAAACAACAAATCTATAAGGGTTATGAAACCCGACAAGGGCGTGGGTTGATTATTATGGACCAAAACAGATATGATGAAAAAATGTTTGCACTATTGTATTCCGATTCATATGAAGAAGTTTCAAGGGATCAACTAAATATATTGTATAGAAATATCGACATTATTTTACAAGACCTACTGTTCAAAGACCAAATTTCTATTGATGAGCATACTTATTTGCTGCAAAAAAATCCCTGGGTACCTACCATTTTCGGTTTCCCCAAGCTTCACAAATGTATAAACGATTCCCCTTTTAGACCCATTGTGGATACAAAGGCATCCAAGATGTTTAATTTGCCCAAATTTATTGACAACAACTTGAAACATACTTTGGAGCAACATGCACATGTCTTAAAAGATTCATGGACTGTCTCAAAAAAATTCAAAATGATATGTATCAGGAAAAGTTGATTTTAGTAACCATGGCCATCAGAGATTTATTTACTGCCATTCCTCATGAAGAGGGACTCGAAATGCTCTACGATTATTTGTGTTCTTTTACTGCCCAGGGGCATTCTAGAATATTAATGTATATAACACTGATGGAACTTGTTTTGCATAATAATTTTTTGTTATTTTAAAAACAGTTATTTAGGCAAAGATCGGGGGTTGCAATGGGGTCAGCATGTGCCCCCTTATTTTCCAATATTGTTCTCATACAATGGGAAATTTATTACATTTTCAAACATGATTTATTCAAAAAATGCAAATTTTATGGCAGGTTTTTAGACGACCTACTGGTGTTATGGGAGGGCACACCAGAACATTTGTTAGAATTTTACAACTATTTGAACACAAGTACTGATTTTCTTACTTTCACCATGGAAAGCAACCTTATGTTCATCAATTTTTTGGAAATTGCTATCAGTAAAGATGTAATCAACAAGAAGTTTTCCTCAACTCTCTATAGAAAGCCTACATATTCTAACACCCTGTTACATTTTGACAGCCACCATCCAATATATCAAAAGAAATCATTAATCAAGGGACAAGGGTGTTAGAATTTCTAGGATGGTCAGTGAGTTGTCCAACTTTGTGTATGAGATGAGACAACTTAGAGATATGCTAATTCGGAGAGACTATCCCATTAGTCTTACTAACACTATTCTAGATGAGATTCTGAACAAAAGAAGGTTGGGGCAGTTTTTTCCACTATTAGGTACTGGGGGAGAAATGGATAGACCTATTTTAGGGAATTCTTACAATGATTCTCAAACAGGAAGGATAATTACCCCTTTTACTGATGCAATGTTGCTCACGTTTAACAGTGCATTTTTTGATATCAAACAAATTATATGCAACAACTGGATAGTGTTAACATTAGATGACAAATGTAAGTCCTTGCTAGATGAAAAACCGAAAGTATTTTATAAAAAGGATAAAAGTATCAAGAACATGTTGGAATCCAACAATGCAAGAAGAGAAGTTGGACAAATGAAAAAAATGTGGACATTGTTCACAATGTCCACTTATTGAAGAGACTAACAAAATACACATAAAAGGTTATGGGTATGAACACCTACATAAAAAATTCAATTGCCAGAGCAAAGGATTGGTGTACATAGCAACTTGCCAGCTATGTAAAAAATTCTATATAGGAAAAATTATTAATAAATTATACAAACGTATATATCAGAATTTATATGACATCAGAAAAGGCAATTCAAAGAAGTCACTTGCCAAACACATTTTAGAGTACCCACAACATCATTTTAAATTTTCGGTGCTTGAACAAGTTCAAAGTGACGACACAAGGGATGGGCCAGCTGAATTCTTCTTGGAATACAAAGAATTGCTCTGGCAATTGAGGTTCAGTGCAACTGACAATAAGTATGGGTTGAATGAAACACTGTCTATTTCTAGTTATTTAAAACTTAAATCGGAGTTTTATTTTTCTTGACAATTATGAGGTTTGGTTTATAACCAATATGGTGTCATTTGTCAAGAATTTTTTCACCACTATGTGGCATTTTAACCATCTGAATAGGGGATTTGTAGGGTTTACAATAATATAAAATAAAATGGAAAATTTTAGGAACTTTTTAGGTAGGAGGTTGTCCCGTACAGTTGTTTAGTTTTATAGTAATTCATTTATAGACATATATTTAGGGAGTGTCTTTACAATATGTGTTCATATTATTATTTTATTGTGATAAACATTTGATTGATGGACCTTATTTGTTGTACTAACTAGGCAGTTTATGGTTAGTAAGGAGGGAACCACATGTTTAGTTATGTTCATTTTGAAATATACTGAAATAATTTTTTAACCAATGTATAGACTGTTTTAACATCGTGTGACTGTAATTTTTTGTATTTAACTGGCCAGGAATATGTGTCACTTTGTTAAAGTATTCTGAAGACGTCGAGGGGTGAACGCCAGATGAAAGCACTCAAATTCATTAAAGAACTTGCTCAGTGGTATTCCAAGGTTCTCTTTTTTACTAGTTTGGATCTGTATGAATTGAATGCTGCTCCACTGTATGTTACTGTATTGGCTTACATGTTTGTAGGGCCATACACACATGCCCCTTACCACAGACAGGCATCAGACCACACTTTGTAGTGGCCCAGTATATGAAGGGTTAGTGTGTGAGTGGCACATATGAGGATGGTGTTGAACAGATAGTCCATATACTGTAATATTATGTTAGCTTACCATATGTGGCTGTGTTCACATTGGTTGTGGTTATGCACTTTCACACAGGTATATCTTACCCTTCACTGTGACATGCCTGTAGAGCCTGCTATATATGCAGGTACATGTGCATTCCCCCATAGGAGATGTAGGCCAGTGTTGAGCCAGTCTGCCTGTAGCCTGCACAGTGCTTTGTTACATGCCTAGCAGTTTAGTGTACTTACTCAGTGAGGTGTCATGTCCAGATACTTGCTAGATGTACTGATGCCGTGCCTCCCTTAACAGTCATGTATGTCATACAGAGTGGTGGGATGCTGTACAGATGTATGTCAATATCTAGTGGGTAGTATGTGTCCATGGCACCTGTGTACCAGCAGTTATTATGTGTCAGGACAGACAGGGGTGTGTGAATTCATAACCTATGGGGGCAAATGTATACCAGTCATTGTGTTATACCCATCTACATGGCTGTTAACATCCATATTGTCAGGCGTGGTCCACATGTTCTGCACTAAGGGGTCTGTGTATACCTCTGGACTGTACAGAGTGTGTCAGAATGTCCACTATTGGCCACTAACTCTGCTGTAGTCCACAGGAGCATTACGTGCTTGCAACAGTACTGTACTATGATGTCCTTAGGATGTCTGTCAGTAGCCAATGGCGCACATGTTAAAAGTAGATGTGACCTCCTTCACACACCATGTCTGTGAAGACAATCCCTATTACAGTAGCAATAGCCTGCTAATATGCCTGCTATACATGCCTGACATCCCCTTGCACTACGAAGGTGGGACTATAGGGGCTGAGGTAGGGTTACACCCCATGTTCAGGACATATGGTGAATATATATGTACATATGATTACCCAGATATCTATATAGATAATTACACATGTACATATCGACATATATAGATGGGTGTGTATATGTACACAGATATGCATATACACACCCAGATATATACATATACAGAGCAGTATATGTCTACACATATACAGATAGACTTATATAAAGTGAGTTACTGCAGGTCTACTGCCTCCTGCCATACAGACTGTTCTGTTTGCCAGTGTGCCTGTAATGGTGTCAGTTATGCCTTGTTATGTAACAGTTGCATCCCATTTGGTCGACTGAAGTATTTACCACCTAGCGATTGTGTACAGAGTGTAGACAGAGGCTGCTAGACTATACACCTGCATCACTTACTGTCGATTGTGTGGTATCCTGTGGCCCAGTCTATCTTTACTATTGTACAATTTGAAGGGTTTGTCCTGGGAAGCAACAGTTGTGGACCTTTCCAGACCACTGTGTTAGTATAACTGTTTCACAGTTGCATTACTCTGTTGATATGGATGTCAGTGTCTGAACAGCTATATGACATGGCATATAAATCTGTAATAATACACAAATAAAGGTATTCCATTTCTGCAAACCTGTGTGTGGTGTTTATCCTATGACCTCTCTGTGGGTATATGTTGCAAGCAATGAATGTAATTTGTATGGGTGGCTCATCCAGTGTCCAGTTGTTAGGGTGTTAAGTGTAGGCATAGTGGCTGTACCATATTGTGTGCACCTACTACATAAGTATCTTACTGTACATATCTCTGCGTGTATGTGTATTCACATGTATAGCTATGTATATCTATATATCTATATCTACATATATATATATATATATATATATATATATATATATATATATGCATATATGTGTCTGTGTATATGTATCCTGAGGATGCTGATAGCTTTCACATTTTGCATTTCCTATGGGAGCCAGACTGTACTGCATGATATGTTATCAGTACCAGCCTGACATCATACAGGTGGGATGAAGTACTGTTAACATCTTGTGCCCATGTCATGTCAGATCCTGGTTATGGGATCTGCAACACTTGGTGGTGTATTGCAGGGCGAACGTGTTTGGCTGTGGGGGGTATGCTAATTCGTCCAAGACGTATATTGTTTGGGGCCTCTCAACCCCATTAATGGTGCATGTGGACATATATGTTTCTGTTAATCTACCATTGCTATCTACAGATGTATGGCCATATATACCTATATATATATATATATATATATATATATATATATATATATATATATGCTTACATATATATATAACTATGTCTGTATATACCTACATAGATATATATCTGCGTACATATATGTTACTTGCTAAGTATATGTAGACATATATATATATATATATATATATATATATATATATATATATATCTGTGTGTGTGTGTGTAGGCATTTGCATGTATATATGTTCATATATATTTATATATATATATATATATATATATATATATATATATATATATATATATTTCTAAAAAACAATATATATATATATATATATATATATATATATATATATACATATATAAATATGGTGTATATGTTTAGATATTAATATATTTACACACATACATACATCTAAATGTTGGTATACATTCTCTGTACTGTTGCATGACTGGGCTGGATGATATGTTTCTGAAAACATCAGACTTATGTATATCTGGCATGGCTTAGTGGTAAATCAGTTTGTTTATGCTGTGCAGGGTCCTGGGTTCAAGCCTTGCATAGGCTTTTTATTTTGTTGCTGAGCAGAACACAGCCCATTGGATACAGAGTAATTAAGGCACTTTAAAGCAGTTGTAAGTGGGTTTGTGTGGAGGTAAGCACTGCTAACCTGCCATTACATCTGCTTACAGAGAGTTAGCTTTAGAATTGCTTAGCCAGTGTAGGCATTGCTTACCGCCATGCAAACTACCTTACTCCCACTAACTAGTACTTAATAATGCTTACTACTGCTTATTTGTGCTTAGACCTGCTTACTAGTGCCTTATTCATTATGATACTGACACCTCACATGCAGTACTCCAGTTTATAAATGAATTTTATTCAGTGGGTTATGCAAAAAAGATGTTGGTCATAATGTGCTTTGCCATGTAAAACAGAATGTGCTGCAGTGGGACTCGAATCGGGAATGCCTACTTGTTTACCGAATGCTCTGCCCACTACATTATTGCTATGCTGCTTCATTCGCATATATCTTCCTTGTTATCCTCTTCTGCCTTTTAAACTGCTTTAACTGTAGCTAATCGATGGGTACACCCGTGCACCTATGGTTAGCTTCAATTGGATTTTAAACAAAATATTAGGGTTTCTTCATTTTATTACTACATTCTGTTGCTGATATACACAAGGGGGACAGTTGGTGGGGATATGCGGATACCTGTGAGCAGTCTCACTCATTGCATACCACTTTCTACTGTTCTACATTGCAGGGGCATGTTCATTCTGAGAGCTCTGCTCTCAGACACACCCCTGTACTCTTACATGCTCTGTGTAAGCGTAGGAGCTCGGGTAGCGCGCCTCATTAATATGCATGGCACGCTGCAGTCCTGCTCCTAAACGGTCGCTTCCGTGCAGGACTAAGCTAGTCCTGGATGGAAGTTTAGTAAATCTGGGGATAATCCACTCCATAGTGTCTTTTGTAGGCAATGCCAACCTGATAAACCTGTCAACATAACAAAACAAGCAAAAAAAAATATGAAGGTGTTACTGATCAAAGTTAGGAACCTGAACAAGAAGCTTCACTCCTGACAATTCCTTCTTGCCCTTGAGGACACTGACATCTGTGTAATGACTGAGACATGCACCAGGATTCAATAAACACTATGCAGGAATAGTGTTATTCCTGCATGGAGTGAACTGTGTCCATTTCTGCATAGCCTCAACAGCAGTGTGCCTTGCATATTCATGAAGGTGCACTACTGATAAGGCTAAGCGGACATAACACTACTGAGTGCAGGGAGGTTAGTAGTGCTTGCACATGCAACACACCCCTGCACTCTCAAAGTGCCATACAGCATGTTTTAAATGCTTTTCAGTGTCCACAGACACTGAAAGCAAGTATAGAATAGTAAAACAGTGCCCACAGACACTGAAATAGTCAGGAGATATTTAAATAAATGCAGGGGGGGTGTGACAGGTACTGTCACACATCTCCTGCATTGCAAAAGTGTCATACGGCCATACCCCTCACCTGTACAGGTTTTTACAGAATGTCCAGATGTCTGCCTCATATTTCTGATGTGTTCCCCAGCTATCTATCCCTACCTGGCAAATAGCAGAGGATTGGAGTCATTAAATAATGGCAAACATTTGAGTTGAAGACTCCACATCCTTCGGAAAAGTCATGCTAATGCAAAACCTATTATTCTATCAACTTTCTAAGTTTGTAAGAGCAATATTTAAAATCTGTCCTTATTTGTCCCCTTACAATTGCCCTTACTTCGACTTACAAGGAGTATTGATACATGTAAATAAAGTGATTTTATAAATTTCCTTTTATTTTCCATGCTAAAGTATGTTTAAGTGTAGCTGAGTGGGTTGGCTCATTGTGGCCCTCTGCTCAGCATTGCTTAAGCATCTCATAGAAGCTAAATAAAAATGTATAGCTAAAATCTTAATGAGGAGATAGTGTAGTGGTTAGAGTCCCAGGTTTGTATGCAGACATTCACAGTTAAAATACCAACACAAGCACTTTATTTTTACATGAGAAACCATTGTTAAAAAATTTTTTTGTGTTAAATGATGTAGTAAGTGATACTTGTCACCCGGGATAGTGTAGCTGGTCCAAAATGGAAGTGTGAGTGCATATAACATGTGAAATCACCCATGTATACACAAGTGTCCCAGACAGTATAGTCACACCCCAAGGTAATGTAATGAAAGCACATAGGGGGATGTCATGTAAAGTAAATCATATACAATTAATAATATGTCAGTAATGATGAATTAATCTACAACCCTGATATTTTTTAAAATGAAAATTGAGCAATGCTAAGCAGTGCACAGCTCTGCTTAGCAAGTTTAAGCATTGCTTAGACATAAATTCTAAGCAGCAGTCAGTTCAGCTAAGCAAAATTGTGCACCACTAAGCACTGCTCAGTATCTACCCATTTAAACACAGCTCACCTCCACTTAGTGGGTTTGCATGTTGCTCAGTTGTGCTCAGCATTTTCGAAATGGTCCAATGACGGCAAAGGGTGGGAATATGGCCTTATTTAAGCCATGAAGGTGGAAATACAGCCAGGACCTGTTGTAGTTTGATCTGTGCAGGAACTATGTCAGGTGTTGGAGAGGGCTCGTGCTTTTGGGTGCAGCGTTGGGGCATTTTGGAGTCCAGGGTCATGGGTGGGCTCCTCATATCAAACCATGAGAACAGACTGCTTCAGGGCCAGTACCAGGACTCACAGTATAAAGCAGAGGCCTGGGACCATCTGGCACGTGACTTACCAGTGCCACTGGTATCCTCCAAACTGGTGAGCAGGTACAGCATCACTATGCTGATCTAAAGCAGAGGAAGAGGGTACTCTTGGCGCAATGGATCCAAGATGCTCGGGACAACCATGCTCCAGCTGTTTGTAAGTATCTCAGATATAGCTGTACCAAATTCTATCCTGAGTATGTGATAGACAGGTATGCATAATGTTTGTTTCTCAACCCTACAGCTGCAGCAGAAAGGGCTAGCAATACTGAGGCTCATGCTGACAGATTGACACTGATGCACTGACAGGCTGGTGAGTACAGATCTATCTTGCGATATATAGTGCCATAAAGTAGAAAGAGTACATTGTTTACTGCCAGTAGGTACAGTGTGTACTATGTATAATGAATAAATGATGTTTGTCACACTAATATTGATCCACAGGCTATCCATGAATAAAAGTGTCATGTCACTGTAATAAAGATTTATACCACAAACTGTTGTGTTTACTCTGGCATGTTGTTGTAGAAATAGAATGTGTACAGGTTATTCATAGCAAATATGGCTCTGACAGCATGAATTAACTGAGGCTGTTCTGAGAACCAGCTAGTATGCAAAACAGTAGAATATGGAGCTGTAAAACAATATATAAAGGAAGTATGTAATATTTTATGCACTAAGATCTGAACCCTGAATAGTAATGTCTACAGTATTATAGTATGTCCCCTGCAGCATTGCATAATGGTGTGTTAACCTTTGCTTTCCAGATTGTATTATTTCAAAGGATTAATACACAGTACAATAACTATCTGCCATGCATGAATGTCAGGAATACAAGGTCAGACTATCTAACCCAGAAAGTATTAGGCAGAAATCAGTCAAGCAAGAGACATCAGTTTCCCAGTTGCTCAGTGTGATGAAAAATAGCCTTGTTGTTCATTTTAGTACACCCAGACACAGTTCTAATCCAGGGAGTGGTACTGATATGTGTGCATATATACACACTAAAGAAATCTTGAATATTTGTGGAAACATTCAGAAAGTGTTAACGGATATTTTCTCCACAGGTCTTACAAGTAAAAAAATGTGTGTAGTCACTATATGAAGGGTATACTAATACACTGTGTACAACTGTTCCACTGTCCAAATCCATATGCCTGAAAATGACAGCAGGATAGGTACATACACCATGCACTGTCCCCAATACATGTTCCTCAAGTGTCATGCTGTCACAAGTAGTAGTCACTGCTGCCAATCACCTTGGACACAGCTAGGAATCCAGGGAAGTATGCCAGTAGCAGACTCACACAACATCAGTGCAGGGTACCCCTTCTTTGTCAGATATGTAACCCTGACATATATAAGCCCCCTCTAGTAATGTACCCATAGTTGCAGCAGTGTGCCCCATACCATTACAGGTTGACACTTTAACAAGTATGCATGTGCTATAGAAGCTATTGTTCATAGATAGAAGTTAAAGGAGGGCAGACCTATAGAGTATTGAGCAGTACTGTTGTAAAAAATAGAAGCCTATTCAGTTGTTAATAGACTTTTTTCCCTCCACCCACCCCTCATCTGCATCACTAATTATTATTCATATATCACGGGTATGTTTTTCTCAAAACCTAATGTTGGGACTTGTGCTCTATTATTGTTTATATATTTAATTGTTTGCATATTAACATACCTTGTTCAAATATCATTGTTGGTGGCCTGTTGCTGTCAATGTAACTGGCATGCTGTTACAATGCTTACTGTTGTTCCATTTACGCATGTGTTCTGTTTGCTATGCAACTGTTTCATATCTGTTGGTTTGGGTTAATTGGAACACCCATGCATGCTATTATAAGTAATTTTGAAATGTTTTGTTCATGACTAACCAATATATCTTGGATAACCTCAACACCATAGCACGTTTGGGAAGGCAGATCCCAGCGGAGCTTCCTGTCCCGCCTCATCTGGCCATGGCATTGGGCCCCAGCACATCTGGGACCCAACCTGGAACATCTTCATCCTCTGGTCCTGCACCACCTTCAGGTAAAACTGCCTCAGGGGACAGGGCCTATCCCCCCCAGGCACAGGCACAGAGAGGAGCCTGTCACCCGCAATTTCTGAGGTATGGTGCGCAGCGTCATCCACTCCAAGTTGGATGGATGGTTGAGCTAGATGGATGGCCGCCTCGTGCACCTGGAGGGGAAGGCTGCCCTGTTGTTCAGCCCCCAGCACAGCCACATTTGGGGCCATGAAAGTGCAGTGGTGACTGCCCATGGGAGGGCGCCTCAGTCACACTGTATCCATTTGGGGGCTCTCATGGTCCTCTGATTCCCAACTACTCTCCCCGTCCAAGGTGTTTATCCCCCTCAAGAGTCATATACTGCCCCTGTCTGGTGTCTTGTGTGTCTTGTCTCTCTGTGAATGCAACCTATCCTACCCAACCTACCTCCCCAAACATACCTAAAGCCTTTCCCCAACATCCCACTCTCACCTTAATTAAAAAAGGGCATCTGAACGAGAAAAATAATCATTGCCCCATACATAGCTCTACATTTCACCCCCATGTCCAGTGACATAAATCAATCAATACACAAATTACTCTACAAATGTATGTTGCCAACACCCCTCCCTGTGGGGTGTGAGGCTGTAAATTCCAAATTTTCCACATCAGTCGCAGCTGATGCTGCAGTAGAAATGTAAAGCTATAGTCCTTTCCTACACTCATCCTGCACATCCCTAGCTGGTTTTATTAATGTTTTACCCCCTGCTTGCTCCCATTTCACCACTTTGCTATCACCCTTTTTTTCTTTTCTTTAATTAAAATTAGCGTGGGTGTAAGCAGGAGTAAGCTCTGCTAAGGGAAGCTAAGCTGACTTAACCATCTGTTAGCATCACTTAGCTTCATACAAACCCACTTACAACTGCTTAAAATTGCTTTATTCACTCTGCCTCCATCAGCCCTTGTTCTGCCCAGTAACAAAATAATCATCGCTGCAAGTCTCAAACCCAGGATACTGTGCACTATAATCACAGCAATGTACCACTACACCATTTGAGGTGTAAGGCTTGCAATGCTTTTACAAACATATCATGCATTATGAGCATTTAACATTAAATGAAAAAAGTCATCACTGCCAAGTCTTGAACCCAGGACCCTGTGCACTACAAGCACTGCAACACTACAGTCATTTAACATAAGGGAAAATACATATGCATAATACTCTTATTTACATATATATATGTATGTATGTATGTATATATATATATATATATATATATATATATATATATATATATATATATATATATATATATATATATATATATATATATTTATATGTGGGAGGATAAAGGGCAAACAATAATGACATATTTGGAATATGGCTGTTATAAGCGTAGAAGTCTGCTAGAGTAGCATGGTTTGTTTTAACATGTATTTTCTGATAGATTTCAGGTCTGAAACACAAATGATTGTCATCATGTACTGATGTCAATGCTCACATCATCCCAGTGATTTGTCAGAAACCCACAACTGGTATGGGGAACAGACCAAACATATGAGCCACACATCTGGACAGTGTAAGGACAGTCCCCTGGATTTACCAAACTTCCATGCAGAACTAGCTTATTCCTGCATGGAAGCACCCGTTTAGGAACAGGACAGCAGTGCGCCATGCATATTAAGAAGGCGCACTGCCCGAGCTCCTAGACTTACTCTGAGCATGTACAAGTGCAGGGGGTGTGTCTGAGAGCAGAGCTCTCAGAATAAACACGCCCCTGCAATGTAGAACAGCAGAAAGTGGTAAGAAATGAGCGAGACCATTAATAGGTGTCCCCATATCCCCACCAACAGTCCCCCATGTTTTCAACAGCAACAGTACATACAAATTAAATGAGGAAACCCGTATATTTATATTTTAAAAAATCCGAGTACAGTTAACTGTAGGTGCGCGGGTGTGCCCATCGCTTAGCTATGGTTAAAACAGCATAAAAGGCTGAAGAGGATAACAAGGAAGATATATGCAAACAAAAAAAGCACTGCAGTAGTGTAGTGGGCAGAGCAGTTGCCTAACAAGTAGGCATTCCCGGTTTGAGTCCAACTGCAGCACAGTCTGTTTTCCATGGCAAAGCATGTTATAACCAATATTTTTGTTGCAATACCCACTAAATAACACATTTATGAACTGAAGTACTTCAGGAAATGCACATGTGAAGTAGCAATGTCAGAATGAATAAGGCACTAGTAAGCAGGTTTAAGCACAAATAAGTAGTAGTAAGCATATGTAAGCACTAGTAAGCTTGTTTAAGTGCGTTTGCATGGGGGCAAACACTGTCTACACAGATTAATCAATGTGGAAGCTAACTGAGTATAAGAAACTGTAACCGGAAGTTAGCAGTGCTTACCTATCACGCAAACACATGCACACCCGCTCACAACTGCTTTAAAGTGCCTTAACCACTCTGTATCCAATGGCCTGTGTTTTGCCCAGCAACAAAATAAACAGCCTCTGCAAGGCTCAAACTCAAGACCCTGTACACTACAGTCACAGTAGTTAACCAATAAGCCATCATAGCAGTACAGAAGATTGACGTTTCAACAAACAAATCCTCACCACAGGAAAATCAGACTGAACATGTGAAAGGAATGTATGTACAGGTTGATGTTGTATAACCTGCTACATAACATAAATATGTGAACTGGAGTACTGCAGTAAAGCCAGATGTGAGGTGTTATTGTAATAGCGTTGAAGTCCCCAGGACTCCATACAGTGTATGTATATGAATCACAGATACCAGATACAGATATAACATGTAATAATAAATCAATGCCAAAAGGAAAATATAATGCTAATTAAATATTAAGCAATGCTAAGCATTGCACAGCTCAGCTTACTTGGTGTAAGCAATGTATAGGCTGGCTGACTCAATCTGCCCAGTGGTATACCCCTTTAAGCAATGCCAGCATTATGTAAGCAGGTGTGCCCATAGCTTAGCCTTTTCAAAACCATCCAATCACGGGAAAGTGTGGAAAATCGGGTGTATTTAAACCCCACAGACGTGAATACTTCCCATAACTGGTTGCAGCTCCCTGCTGTAGGCAGAATGGCTGGAGTTGGGGAAGGCACTCAATTTAGTGCACAGCACTGGGGCACCCAGGAGTCCAAATTTATGGTATGGCTCCTGGTAAAACATCATGAGCAAAGACTACTGCAGGGCCAGTACCAGGGCTCTCAGTATAAAGTGGATGCCTGGGACAGTCTCACCCATGACCTCACCAGTGCCACTTGTATCCCCTGGACTGGTGAGCAGGTCAGGCATCACCATGCTGACCTGAAGTGGTGGAGGGGGGATCTCTAGGAGTAGTGGATCCAAGAATCAAGGCAGATGGCCAATGCCCCAGCACTAAGTACCCATTCTACTACGTAGATAATGGTTGCCTAGCTTGTGTATACTATGGATAGGTAATGGCTAAATATCACTGTATTTCCCTGACAGCTGCAGATGAGTGGATTGCGAACCAGCAAGCCCATGCTGCTAGGCTGCAAAGGCTGGGTTGTGAGGCAGGTTAGTAATAATCTAGCATGTACTGTCATAACAAATAAATATAACAGTTCTAGAAAGTGTTGTACCAGTATAAAAATGTATTGTATATGGGATGTTCTGAATAAACTAGACAATATGGCAGGAAGACTGTCATATAGATTGTGTGGAAATAAAGATGTAATATCTTGTGAATAAAAGTATAACCCCTGGAGTGCTTCTGTACATTCTGCTTTCATATGTTGTAGTGTTGCATTCTATAAATAGTACTGTTGTATTAAGCAGTGTTAACCACACTGCTGAACGCAGATAAAATGTGTAGGAAGTTCAGTATAACAATGATGGAAGTCCCAAGAGGTCAGTCACATTGTACAACTGAGGGAGACTTGCACAGTAAACATTGGAATTCTTCTCACCAATTCCCTGATAGCACAATGTACTGTGATGTCAACTGTAATATTTGTACCACACACACCAGGGGTTTGAATCCTGGGAGTGGTAGTAAGTTGTATGCATACTCATACCCCACAACTGTACAGAGTTTGTGAGAATGTTCATATAGAAAGCTGTATGCATAATTAGACCCAACAACTGTACAGAATTTGCTAGATTGTTCAGATGATAAGCTGTAAGCATAGTCATAACCATCAACTGTACAGATTGTGGCAGAATGGTCAGGTAGTAAGCTATATGCATAGTCAAACCCCTCAACTGTTCTTATCTGTCCAGCATGTCCAGATAAATGGCCCAAATCTGCTGCCCAGTAACCTGTTTCCCTGACATATCAGTGTGATGATCCAAGAAATGTAGGCAGCTTTTACTGACATATAACTGATAGTCAGACCTGTCCATAGTCAGAGAATGTATATGAAAACAAACCTGTCATTGTAGCATCTCACCCAGAGTGTATGACAGCTATTCTCAAAATATGTGACATTAACACCTGCATCCTGTCAAGCCGTGACCAGAGTGTGTGCAATAACAGATTGTTAGGTATGTGTATAACATAAACATGGAATCTGAGAGTATGTGTAGAATTTGTCAGGTAGTGTTAACAAAGATTTTCTCCACAGCTATAACAGGTAAGAGGTGTAGACTGTGGGTCTATATTAGTGTATCGAATGGATTAAATAGCGAAAGCTATTTAGTCGATCCGATACTGTCAAAATGGCAAAATAGTGAAGACACGGAACATCAAATTTTTTCCCAGGGAAAAAATTTGGTGGGCCATCTTCGGGACTTTGCCATTTCCTCCATTATGGTGCAATCTCGGAATTGGTATATTTAAGTAGGGTGTGGCAAAGCCCCACTAATCTTTGTGTTTAAGTTTTTGTTTTTTTGCAGAGCAGCTAATTTTTTCCCTGGGAAAAAAAATTGCTGTTCCGTGTGTTTGATATTTTGTGGTTTAGACATTATCGGTACGATGAAATAGCATTCGCTATTTTAATCATACAATAATATAATATAGACGCATAGACTGTAGGTACAACACAGTTCACTTATACACTTGTCTACAAGCATGGAATCTGGGAGTATGTGTAGAAATTGTCAGGTAGTGTTAGTGATTTTCTCAACAGCTATACCAGGTAAGAGGTGTAGACTGTAGGTACAACACAGTTCACTTATATACTTGTCTACAGGCATGGAATCTGGGAGTATGTGTAGATATTGTCAGGTAGTGTTAACAGTGATTTTCTCAACAGCTATAACAGGTAAAAGGTGTAGACTATATGTAAGACACAGTCCACGTAGATACTAATCTACAAACATACCATTGTACAAAGTAAGGACAGTGGGTAGTGTAATAATACATGTAAGGGACAGATCAATGCAGTGACTAAAAACGTTGTGAACACTACCAGGATATATTACTTGTTAATGGAACTCTCTCTCTCACCCC
>NC_056737.1:1452446860-1452462062 GCF_019279795.1 Protopterus annectens
AGAATATGTAGGTTTTCTGTATATGTGGGCTACATATCTGTTATTTACATTGTCATTGTTCAATTTCACATCTAAGTAGGCTATCTCATGTTTGTCAAATTGGATGTAAATTGTAAAAAGGATGTCATATTTGACATATCTAAGAATTGATTAGCTGTTGCTAAATTACCTTTTATTAATAGGAACATGTCATCCAAAAATCGTGTATACCATATCACATTATTCTTGAATGTATCATTGGAAAACAAAAATCTCTTTTCCCAGAAGGCCATGACGCTATTTGCAAAGCTGCCCCCACAGGGTAAACCCATAGCAACCCCGCTTTTCTGCAAATAGTAGTTCTTATTAAATAGGAAAAAAATATTTCCCAAAATCAGTTCTAGCAAGTCTTCTATTAGATTCAATTCATCCCCATCAGCACCTTTCTCCATCAGGAATTCCCTCACCCAACTAATGCCCAGGGCTTGTGGTATTGCAGTATATAGATCCTTGACATCAATTGTCAGGAAATCATATTCTGAATTATATTGTACTTCATTCAATGCCTGTTTAAAAAAACCCAAGAGTCCTTACAAATTTGGGATTCGTTGACAAGATATTTCTTTAAAATTCCGCCCACTAGTTTGACGCAGGCACATGTGATACTGTTTCTACCATCCACTGTGGGTCTTAGTGGGGGATCTTCCAAGTTTTTATGGATTTTCAGTATTCCAAATATTACAGATGTCAAAGGGGCAGCCATTGTCAAATAGTTACTTATGTCAAGGCTAATCTTGCCTTCTAAAAACATGTCAATGGTGTTCCTAAATTTCAAGAAGGCCCTGTTTACTTCGTCTACTGTAACGTTTTCATATGCTTCACTATCTAACATAGTTAGCATCCTAAGGGTAAAATCACTTTCCTCCATGAAAATTAGGCCCCCACCCTTGTCATGTCGCATCACACATATATTAAACAGTTTCAATTCAGCAAGATCTTGTATTTGTGAGGGTTGTAAATTAAAATCATGTTTATAGCTTGCTCTAGCCAAATACATTCCTAAAATCCATTTCACATAATTTCTCAAAAATCCCTAAAGTGGCATGCAATAGGAGGTTAAACAAACTAGAAATTCTGTGTTCACTTGTTGTCAAGGAATTATTACCCAACAAGATGTGCAAATTCAGTTTACATAAATATATTTTCAAGTCAATAAGAGTCCTGGAAATGTCATCTCTTTATGTGGGCACAAAACAGAGCTCATGGGCTAGCACCTCTATTAGTTCTGGTTTCACAAATTTTGCAGTAAAATTGTAAATTTTAAAGTCACATTTTTTGTTGGTGTAAATGGTAACCCCTCCACTTCCATCCATACTATTGGTAGTATCTTCTGGGAATATTATCTCCTCCTCCGATTTTGCTTCCTCGATCATTGATTCTTCCTCGATGGTTGTCCGGGTTTGTTGCCAACCTTGGTCATTGGGAAAACCCTGATTCTGGGATGACTGATTTGGGTTAGATGGTGTTTCCCGAACCCTCAGTCTGCCATTCCAATTGACCAAACCTTCCTCACCTACATCGGCTATGTTGCCCTGTTCCTGTGCACCTTCATGGTTCTCATTCATGGGGTTATTATCTCCGGTGGCCCCTGCAGTTCAAAGTTAAGCCAAGTCTGTGAGGGGGGAGGGAATGGATATGCTATTCCATTGGAATATTCTTTTCGATCCCTCTCAAACCTTTTAAGCTTAGATTCCCTCAATCTCTGGATAACATTGTTTATACTGCAAAATATACGTGCACAGGAACAGGGCAACATAGTCAGGGTTTTCCCAATGGCCAAGATTGGCAACAAACCCGACAACCATTGAGGAAGAATCAACAATCGAGGAAACAAAATCGGAGGAGATAATATTCCCAGGAGATATGACCAATAGTATGGATGGAAGTGGAGGGGTTACCATTTACACCAACAAAGAAGGTGACTTTAAAATTTACAATTTTACTACAAAATTTGTGAAACCAGAATTAATAGAGGTGCTAGACCATGGGCTCTTTTTTGTGCCCATGAAAAGAGCTGACATTTCCAGGACTCTTATTGACTGAAAATATATTTATGTAAACTGAATTTGCACCTCTTGTTGGGTAATAATTCCTTGACAACAAATGAACACAGAATTTCTAGTTTGTTTAACCCCCCCCCCCATTGCATGCCACTTTAGGGATTTTTGAGAAATTATGTGAAATGGATTTTAGGAATGTTTTGAGTAGAACAAGCTATAAACAACATGATTTTAATTTACATCCCTCCCAAATACAAGATCTTTCTGAATTGAAACAGTTTAATATATGTGTGATGCGACCTGACAAGGGTGGGGGCCTAATTTTCATGCAGGAAAGTGATTATACCCTTAGGATGCTAACTATGTTAGATAGTGAAGCATATGAAAAAGTTACAGTAAACAAAGTAAACAGGGCCTTCTTGAAAATTAGGAACACCATTAATGATGTTTTTAGAAGGCAAGATTTGCCTTGACATAAGTAACTATTTGACAATGGCTGCCCTTATGACACCTGTAATATTTGGAATACCAAAAATCCATAAAAACATGGAAGATCCCTCACTAAGACCCATAGTGGATGGTAGAAACAGTATCACATATGCCTGCGCCAAACTAGTGGATGGAATGCTAAAGAAATATCTTGTCACCGAATCCCAAATTTGTAAGGACTCTTGGGGATTTTTTACAGGCATTGAATGAAGTACAATATAATTCAGAATACGATTTCCTGACAATAGATGTCAAGGATCTATATACTGCAATACCATAAGCCCTGGGCATTAGCTGGGTGAGGGAATTCCTGATGAAGAAAGGTGCTGATGGGGATGAATTGAATCTAATAGAAGACCTGCTAGAACTGATTTTGGAAAATCATTCTTTCCTATTTAATAAGAACTACTATTTGCAGAAAAGCGGGGTTGCTATGGGTTCACCCTGTGGGGGCAGCTTTGCAAATAGCATCATGGCCTTCTGGAAAAAGAGATTTTTGTTTTCTAATGATACATTCAAGAATAATGTGAGATGGTATACATGATTTTTAGATGACATGTTCCTATTAATAAAATGTAATTTAGAAACAGCTAATCAATTGTTAGAGGAAATGTCAAATATGACATCCTTCTTACAATTTACATCCAATTTTGATAAACATGAGATGGCCTACTTAGATGTGAAATTGAACAAGGACAATGTAAATAACAGATATGTAGCCAGCATATACAGAAAACCTACATATTCTAATGATTTTCTTCACTTCACCAGTAACCACCCTATATATCAAAAGTGGGCTGCGGTGAAGAGGCAGCTCGTGAGAGCTGCCAGGATGAACTCTCTTAACCAGGATTTTGACAATGAATGTCAAAATTTGAGAAATATGTTCCTTACCTAACTTCCTGGATGATATTATGGTTAAAGTAGAGAGGAAGCGAATGACAGGCCATTTTACACCTATTTTAAATAGGAACATGCTTGAAGTTAACAGGGAGATGGAGAATACCATAATGGATATAAACCCTAGGAGAGAAAATGAATTCAATGTTAGTTTTATAACAACCTTTTCCAGGGTTGCAAGTGCCCTTAGGAACATCTTAAATAAAAATTGGGCCCTTATAAACGAAGATGCTACTCTTAGGGCCAAATTGATGGATAAACCTAAAATTACATATAGAAGGGGGCCCAACATTAAATCTGTCCTGGAAAGGAATGTGAAACCTTATACACCTAATAAAGGTATGAAGAAATGTGGTAGATGCCCATTGCAAATTTATACAGACAACATCAACTTTCACTGTTTTAGATGAACAATGAGTTGCAGGGTAGATTTGACTGCAACACAAAAGGGGAAGTCTACTTGTCATAGTGTCAGTCATGCATCTGCTTCTATGTGGGGAAAACAGAGAGACATTTCAAACAGAGAATTTATGAACACCAATATAGCATAAACAAAACAGTATGACTGCTTTGGCAAGGCATATAATGGATGAACCTAATCATCAGTTTAAATATTTAGTAATTGAGCAAGTAGTACCCAACTACAGGGGGGGTCTGCGGACTTTGAGGTTAGATGAGCATGAGCATTTGTGGCAATTAAGGCTTAATGCACACTCATATGCCAAACTAAATGATTACTGCTCTTTGAAATGTATTTTAAAATTAAAGTCACTTTTAAGATAAATATGGAATGAGCACCAAAATAATAAAAATACTTCATGGTGTTTATTCCTGTTTATATGTTTATACATTAATATATATATATATATATATATATATATATATATATATATATATATATATATATATAAACATTGTATTTATTTTACATCAAATATGAATAATAATATTGTAAAACCAGCAAAAAACAGAGGTAAGGTTCCAGGCTGTACAAATGTTTATTATAAAACACAGGACACAAGCGCTTTCACCAAATAGGCTTCTTCAGGTGTACTAGCATAAGGTACTTGCATCTCTATTCATACTAATCTTTCAATTACTTCAATTAAAGTTTTTAAAGACATATTATACTTAAAATATACAGAAAAACATAAAAACAGTGTAGTGTGTGCATGAAACACATATATAAAAAACACATTTAAAAATACATTTATAATATATACATAAAAATGATTCATTTACGTAAATGTTTATTTTTCAGTGTGGGCCTTAAGGGAATATGCTAATTTAAGCCATGTCCCTTTGTTGCCCTTAACCTGATAATCTACCTAGTATCTAAAGCTTCAATTTGTGACTTAATATCTCCTCCTCTTATGTTTTCAAATATCCTTCCTATAGCCCTGAATGAAAAAATGTGTTGCATACTAGTATCTTTAATATGCCTGGCAAGGGCATTAAACAAACTACCTTTCCTTATATGATACAAGTGTTCCCTAATCCTATCTCTAAAAAATCTATCAGTTTTGCCTGCATAGAACTTCCTACAAGTTCTACACGTGGCAAGGTAAACTATATGTTGAGAGTCACATCTGGTATTAATAGTAAAAGTAAAGGTCTCACTGGTATCCGGATGCTGAAAATGAATGCAAGTATCAATAGAACTACAGAAATTTCACTTGGCACAGGGTCTAGTACCTTTAATAGTACTTGATGTAAACTGTTCCTTAGGATAACATAACTGTCTACGTAATGATTTTTGATTTTTGATTTATCTTCGCTTTGAGGTACCTGGTCATTGTTGGATTTCTTTTGCTTATTGTTTTTATGAATAATAATATGTTTATAATTATTATGAATGGTTTATGGGAAATTTATAATCGCATGATTTCCTAGGGTGGGTTTGTGATGTCATGAATCAGGAAATGTATTTAACTGCCTATGTGAATGCCTTTTATTTGTCTGAAGAAGTTCATTTTATTTATGTGAATGAAAGCGCTCACATTAAAAGTTTTTTTTACACTTAAAGTTGGATTATTGGATTACTTCAAACTACAAGGTGCCTGGATTCCTGTTTTGGATTTTTTTGTTTGTGTTTTAACCTTTCTGAGTTTGTACCATTACATAATTACATGCCATGTCATATAGCTGTTCAGACACTGACATCCATATCAACAGAGTAATGCAACTGTGAAACAGTTATACTAATACAATAGTCTGGAAAGGTCCAAAACTGTTGCTGTCCAAGCCAAGCCCTTCAAATAGTACAATAGTGCAGACAGAATGGGCCACAGGACACCACACAATGAACAGTAAGTGATGCAGGTGTATAGTCCAGCAGCCTCTATCTATACTTTGTACACAATTGCTAGGTGGTAAAGACTTCAGTTGACCAAATGGGATGTAACTGTTACATAACAAGGCATAACTGACACCATCACAGGCACAGTGGCACACAGAACAGTCTATATGGCAGGAGACAGTAGGCCTGCAGTATCCCACTTTATGTAAGTAATGTCAAGATAGGTGACATGTATGATACTGTACATCCAGATACCTTAAGGCAGCTCACCCCTTATACCCCCACATGTTGTAACAGCCTAGGATATGTATGGTGCATCCCCCCTTAGACTCATTAATACAGGGCCATATACCACTGTTACATACACTGGTCTCTGGAGTGCATATGGGCACACATGTATTGTGTAGGTGAAGACCACACATATATGGCCCCAGCCCCACCGTATGTGTGGGGGATACAACAGCAGTGTACAGCTGGCAGGCATGGCAGCATGGTATATGTATATGTGCATATGTATCTCTATCTGTATATGTGTAGATATATACTGCTCTGTATATGTATATATCTGGATGTGTATATGCACATCTATGTACATATACACACCCATCTATATATGTCAATATGTACATGTGTAATTATCTATATAGATATCTGGATAATCATATGTACATATATATTCACCATATGTCCTGAACATGGGGTGTAGCCCTACCTCAGCCCCTATAGTCCCACCTTTGTAGTGCAAGGGGATGTCAGGCATGTATAGCAGGTATATTAGCAGACTATAGCTACTGTAATAGGGATTGTCTTTACAGACATGGTGTGTGTGGGAGGTCACATCTGCTTTTCACATGTACGCCATTGGCTACTGGCAAACATCCTAAGGACATCATAGTACAGTACCGCTGCAAGCATGTAATGCTCCTGTGGACCACAGCAGAGATATTGGTCAATAGATGTGGACATTCTGACACACTCTGTACAGTCCAGAAGTATACACAAAACCTTTTAGGGAAGAACATGTGGACCAAGCCTGACAATATGGATATTAACAGCCATGTAGATGGGTATAACACATAACGACTGGTATACATCCCCCCCCCATAGGTTATGCATTCACACACCTCTGTCTGCCCTGACACAAAATAACTGCTGACAGAGAGGTGCCATGGCCACATACTACCCACTAGATATTGACATACATCTGTACAGCATCCCACCGCTTTGTCTGACATACATGACTGTTAAGGGAGGCCCGGCAGCAGTACATCTGGAAAGTATCTGGACATGACACCTCACTGGGTAAGTACACTAAGCTGCTAGGCATGTAACAAAGCACCGTGCAGGCTACAGGCAGACTGGCTCAACACTGGCCTATATCTCCTATGGGGGAATGCACATGTACCTGCATATATAGCAGGATCTACAGGCATGTCACAGCACAGGTTAAGATACACATGTGTGAAAGTGCATAACCACAACCACTGTGAACACTGTAACAGCCACATATGGTAAGCTAGCATAATATTACAGTATATGGACTATCTGTTCAACACCATCCTCATATGTGCCACTAACACACTGACCCTACATATACTGGGCCACTACACAGTGTGATCTGATGCCCATCTGTGGTATGGGACTTGCGTGTGTATGGCCCTACAAACATGTAAGCCAATATGGTAACATACAGTGGAGCAGCATGTAACATCAGATAGGACGGGACCTAGGACGATGACATCTACCACAGTCTGTACACAGGCCACGGTACATATTAACAATACACACACTGTCGGCATTCACCATACGTACACAGAATCAGTACTGTACAGACAACCACAGAATGTCCAGGTCATGTCATCACATATAACCCCTACTGTACATAACATGTGTAGCAGTCTGATATCTCACTGGCTTGTTATCAGATATGATGACAGTAATGATGGTGTACAGCACATGTGCAGATCTTAATGCACGGCATATGTACAAAGGTTGACAGAGTTGTGGCTGGAAGCACATACACAGGGCCAATATTGACATGTTGCTGTGATAACCTCATACATTTACTGTTGTAACAGGGTTTGTTGCAACATATGTCCTATGAGGGATATAAGGTCAGTAACTGTCATGGCTTTCACCATCTACAGACTGCAATCCTCACACTACCTTCTGCAGTTCACAGATAGATGCTCTGTGGGTAACACATAAAACCAAAGGCACAACACACTGCCCAGTCTGCAGATGACCCTACATATGGGGATTCCTCATAAACATAGAACTGGCATGGCAGGTATTAAAACATGTAGGACAGCCATATCCACACACACACTGTTAAACCAACATTACTCCAAATGCAGTATAGCAGCACTTACAGTCTGTAGTCAGGTCAGCACACACACCTCCTGTGTGTTGCCCTGTTTCCACAGTGTATGTTGTTAGAGGTAAGTCCCCAATCCATCTGAGATGCTGTTTGCCAAACAACAGCTGTAGTTCCTGCTCACAGTGAATGAAAAGGGCCAACACCAACATGATGTTCCTAGATATTGGAGTGTGTTTCCATGCAATTGGCTATGGGAATGTTACCACAGCTGTTCCACATGCAATCAGCTAGAGGAGGGCTGCAATTTGTGCAAAGGCCATCAGCTGATCATGAGCATCATTTAAAATGCACATGCTGCTGCCTAAGAAAAGCAGGTGTAGGTCCCTACATCCACCAGTGAGGGAGTGTGAGAGGAAGACAGAGGCATTGACAATTCAGGGAGTGGCTGGAGAGTAAAACCTAAGCATGTTTGTGTCATACACCTACCAGCACAGGGTATCAAACCCCTGATGACTATGTTGTGCTATCATAGTCCTATGCAGTTATTGGATGTGCCACATAGGTTACCTGTTGTGGAGTCCTCAGAACATATATGTGATGTGAGTGACATCTGCAACAGGGATATGGTAACTATACAGTAGGTGATGTATACGTGCCTGTCCGCATGAACAGGTGCCAGCATCAATACAGCCACACTCTCACAGGGACACACACACAGTGGCACACTTGGCAGGGCCAGGGATACAGCTCATCACTAGTGAGATTCCCACAACACATTACTGTGCAGGTATCACATGCACCACACAGGTCATACGGAGGATCTATGGGCAAAAGGTATGGGGAGGTGTCTGGCATCAGACAGCATGCTTCAGTATGCTACTGGGGGTTGTAGTGAGTGTGGATGTGATTATATGCATTATACAATACACACACAAACACACAGGGTGCCAGTACTGACATGCATGGGTGCATTTATGGACGGGTATGTGGTGGGAGACTGTGCCAGACAACTATACAAGGCTAGTTGATGGTTATACCTTGGCATCAGGCTACATGACAATGGTCTTCATTGTGGCTCAGGGCTGTGGCTTCTGCATTTGCCCACACAGGTGGGTATTGTATCCACCATCCAGTCACCTGGGTGACTATTGCATGTGGCCAATGCTGTGCATCACTTGCCATGTATGTGTTCCTTAGTCCATGACATGGACAGTGTCTGGGATGTGCACACCTCCCACGTTCATGTACAGTGACATGTGGAACTGTACCTGGGGTGTTGGGCGCATGTTGTGTGCACAGATTATCATCAGATGTGCCAGTCTTGGCCACCTGTGGCAGGAACTGGTAATGGACACCTACATTGATAGCATGCTAATGACATTCCCTGGTGTTAGTGGCATCTGTCCATGCAGGGCATGTTTTCAGGCATGGTATGTCCTTTGTGGGTCACATGTGATGGCACCACAGATGTTGCAGGTGTCCAGTGGGGAACATGGGCAAGGTGCACTGTCTGCATGTATGTGCCTATTGGACAGATGGACAGGGTGCAATGCCCTCTGTAGGCCACTGCATTCACTCCATAGTTACTGTCAGTCGTCAATATGCAGTGTACTACACACATATTGGCTGTTGCCTCGGTGTGTGTGTGTGTGTGTGTGTGTGTGTGTGTGTGTGTGTGTGTGTGTGTGTGTGTGTGTGTGTGTGTGTGTGTGTGTGTGTGTGACATGGGGTGAGAGTGTGCTCTGGGTAATACTGGGGATGTTAACTGTGATTGCCTGGCCTTGATGTCACATGTATTGGTATGGATTTGTACCACAGCCTCTCGGCTATTTCACTTCTGTTATCCCTGTACAGTGGACATTGTGATATATACTAAGGCCACCATATAAGAAATTTGCAAATCCACTTCACATTGGGCCCAGGTGACAAACACACACCTGGCATGTCTGGGAGTAGAACCCCTACCTAACTAGTTTATTATACTACAGCACTTTGCAGGTATAGTACACACCCCGTAGATTACTGGAGTACCCTTTCCCCAAAGGTGTATATCACATTGACTTGTGTGGGTACAGAACCCCTAACAGAGGTCTATATCACATTACAGCATGGAGCTGTTATAGGATGCACCACAGTTATTACTGGAGAGCTCTTTTCCAAAAGGTGAATATCACATTGGCTGACATCAGCAGGATTGCCTAAGTAGGGCATTTGACATGTACTGAGTGTGACTAGCCTAAAATGCATTGCTCCCTACCCAGACATTGGAACACACACAAAACATCCAGACCTGTCATGGGTGGGAACAGAATGTTACCAGAGTTCTACATCACATTACAGCAGTACACAGATATGGCATGTGCTACGGAGATTACTGGGCTACAATCTTCCCAGGGGTGTATTTCTGGGTGGATGACATCAGCAGCCTTGCCAAAGTTGAGCATTTGACTTGTAGGGAGTATGACTACCCTAAAAAGCATTGCTCCCTACACAGACAAACACACACACCATGTCTGGGAATAGAATACTTACTTAACTACTTTACCACACAACAGCAGTATGCAGGTACAGGACATGCTACAGACATTACTGAGCTACACCCTTCCCAGAGGTGTATTTCTAGGTGGGTGACATCAGCAGCCTTACCAAAGTAGAGCATTTAAATTGTAGGAGATGTGACTACCCTAAAAAGCATTGCTTTCTACACAGACAGACACAGTTGCCCAGGCTGGGGTTAAAACTCCTACCAAACTATTTTATCACAGTACAGCAGTACACAGTTACAGAACACGCTATGGAGATTATTGGATAACACCCTTCCCAGAGGTGTATTTCTAGGTGGATGACATCAGCAGCCTTACCAAAGTAAGACATTTAAATTGTAGGGGGGTGTGACTACCCTAAAAAGCATTGCTTACTACATAGACAGACACACACACAGCTGCCATAGCTGTGGCTTGAACTATTTCCTAACTACTTTATCACACTACAGCAGTACACAGTTACAGGACATGCTACGGACATTATTGGGCTACAACCTTCCCAGAGGTGTATTTCTAGATGGATGACAGCAGCAGCCTTACCAAAGTAGAGCATTTAAATTATAGGGGGTGTGACTACCCTAAAAAGCATTACTTTCTACACACACAGTCAGACACACATACACACACACACACACACACACACACACACACACACACACACACACACACACACACACACACACACACACACACACACACACACATACACAGTTGCCAAGGTTGGAGTTAGAACTCCTTCTTAGCTACTTTATTACACTACAGCAGTATGCAGATACAGGACACGCTAGAGTGATTACTGGGATAGAACATTCCCAGGGGTGTATTTCTAGGTGGATGACATAAGCAGCCTTAGCAAAGAAGAGCATTTAAATTGTAGGGGGTGTGACTACCCTAAAAAGCATTGCCTTCTACACAGACAGACACACAGTTGCCGTAAGAACTCCTACCTAACTAATTCATCACACTACATCAGCATACAGTTATGGCATGCATTATGGAGATTACAAGGATACAATCTTCCCAGATATGTATTTCTAGGTGGATGACATCAGCAGTCTTACCAAAGAAGAGCATTTAAATTGTAGGGGGTGTGACTACCCTAAAAAGCACTGCTTTCTACACAGACACACACAGTTGCCATGGTTGAGGTTAGAATTCCTACTTCACTAGTTTATCACACTACAGCAACAGACTGTTACAGCACATGCTACAGAGATTACTGGGATACAGCTCTCCCAAAGGTGTATTTCACAGTGAATGACCTCAGCAGGCTTATCATAGTGGGGCTATGGGGAGGGCAGTGTGTGTGCATAGGCCATAACCCATTCATCTAGGGGTTGACACGCCACATGTGGGCACAACCTGGGTCTTACTTCACAGGTACGTGTATGCAGCTGCTAGATGACTACTTCCTTGCACAGTCACATTGCACAGCTGGCACGTGCACCACATACTCTGTAATGCTGACAGGTACCAGTGGCTAGTATCTGCAATGAGTGACATCTGACCCTCATGTAGTTGTGGCCCTTTGCCTGTGTGCTAGGTGGGACAGGCCTGGATGGCTCCTTGTCACAGTCACCCTCTTCCACACATCTATGTATGTCTACCTTTGGCTTATTATAGTGTGTTGCCCTTACATATATGCCTGTAGTCCTATCCACTGTTTGTGCAAAGCATGAGTGGGGCATACTGAGGAGTGTCTGCACTAGCATCTCCAGCTGACAGATATGTCTGTTTCACTGGTGTTTGCAGACATGGCTTTCATGTGTTTAAGTGTGTGAGCATGCCCAGCATGACCTTTCAGTATGTTATTGACTGACATTGCCTTCATTTTTCTTTGTGTGTGGGCATGCCCAGTATGGCATTCTGTACTGAATGTGTGGATCGAGTCCAGGTCATTTGTACTGCAGTGCTGACCTTTGTGTTGTACACCTACAGGTAGCATGCTGTCTCTACGGGGTATCCGTCGATCATTTGACATGGACTGTTACTACATTTCTGCATTTCTATGTAGGATGGTGGGCACACCTGACTATTTCTACATTTCTACTCAGGATTGGGGGGCACACCTGACTGTTACTATATTTCTACGTAGGATGGGGGGGCACACCTGACTATTTCTACATGTCTACACAGGATTTGGGGGGCACACCTGACTGTTACTATAGTTCTACGTAGGATGGGGTTGGCACACCTGGATATTTCTACATTTCTACACAGGATTGGGGGGGCACACCTGCCTGTTACTATATTTCTACATAGGATGGGGGGCAAACCTGACTAGTTCTACATTTCTACATAGGATTGGGGGGGGGCACACCTGACTGTGACTACATTTCTACATAGGATGGGGGGGCACACCTGACACTTGTACACATTTGCTAGGACTGTACTGGTATGTCGGGTACTCCATTTCAGTCTGTTGTCTTAGCTATCATGCTGACTAGAGGCATACCAGTGTACTACAGATCTTAGCTTTTAATTACCTACATATTAGCTTCTGACTTCCTATCCTTCAAAACTGACATCACACTGCCTGACTTGCTGTGATCTGTCTGTGTAGGTCTGGGGGGAGGTTACACATAGGCTCATTTAGAGGCCAAAGCACCGCATTTATTTGTGTTTGTCTACACCTGTCCTGCTGGCTGTGACTGTTGTTAGGTATGTGACCCCCTGACTGGCATGTTTGAGTCACTTACCTGGTGGGTGTCCCAGTATTGAGGGTGGTGCTACAGTGTTGTCTATGTTGGATGCACATAGTACACTCCCTGCACATAGTTAGGCACAGGTAGTGTAATGTTTGGCATCCCTTTTACTGTATGTATGAGTCAGAGAGAGGTGTTATTCCCTGGGTCCCTCCTGTGTCAGTGTATGTGCTATGCATTGCCTCTTTGCCAAGGCCAGGGCATACTGGGCATGCCTCCTTCTGCCTACTGAGGCAGGCTCAGGTTGTTCCTCCTCTGAGTCACTCTGTGCCGATGCAGGCCTTGGCAATGGTAGGGGGCTGTGTGGCCCTGCCCCATGCTGTTCCTGCTGCAGCTGTTTCTACAGGATCATATTGTGTAGCATGGCACATACGATGACTATTTGGGTACATGTAGCTGGTGAGTACTGCAAGGATCCAGCAGATGTGTCCAGGCACTGGAACCATGACTTGAGCATCCTAAACACACACTCTATTATAATTCTGGTCTGTGCGTGTGCCTCATTATGAAGTTCTTGTTCAGGTGTGTGTGCATTTCTGATGGGTGTCATCAGCCACGGCTCCAGTGCGTATCCAGCATCCCCCACTAGGTGACTGTCAGGGATATCCCCACTGTCAAATCTCTGGTACAGCTGCATCAGATGCCAGATGTGAGAATCATGATAGCTTCCAGGGCAGCCAGCACACACATTTATTATTATGCCTTGGGCATCACACATGACCTGGCAGTTGATGGAGGGGAAGCCCTTGCGGTTGATATAGACCCTACCCTGCTTACCGGGTGTTGCTTTGATGCATATGTACATGCAGTCTATAGCACCCACTTCCTCAGGGTATTCTGCTGTTTGGTGGAACAGTTGCATATTGCTGGCCAATGCCTCACGGGTGTTGGGGAAATATACATGCTCACTGGCATGTGCTGACAAGGCATCCAGGAACTGGTGGAGTACCCTGGACGCTGATGCCAGTGAAATCCCAAATATATCCCCGGTTGGCTTTTGGAAGGTACCTGTAGCTAGTATTCTTAGGCCTACACCTTGGTATCCACTGGGATGGGTTCCCCTCTGTTAGTTCTGTGTGTTAGGCATGGCCGGCACAGCTCAACGATTTGATGTAGGAGGTCCCTGTCCACCATATAGTGCTCTACTATCTCCAGCTCATGTAGCCCCTGGCATGTTACCCTGGGTCTGTACACTCTTCTCTGTCTCCTCACTGTGGGGTGGTGGACAGCATTCATATCCTCACCACCCTCAGCCTCTTCCACAAGTTGTATGATAGCTATTGCAGCCCCTATCATTTTGCTGTACTGCGTGTTAAAAGTTCCCTGCTTGTTTACACTGGTGGTGTAGAGTGTGGAAAAAAACAGAGGGGAAGGTGTTTGCATAGTTTATAGTAGTGTTCTGGGCTGGGCTGGTCTGCTGCCTGTGTAATTGGCTGATTCTGATACATTTCACCTGCCAGCTAAGCTAGTTCTCCTTGATTACCTTCCTACTGCTGTTTTCCCTTCCCATTGCCTTCCTGTTTAAGCCCATGTGCATGCTGTGCAAACAGAGTACTTAAATGTGCACACTGCTGCTATTTCCTGGTTTAACTTCTTTTTTCTTCCTGTAAATCCCAGTGCACAGCACGCACATCCACGTAGGCTTTGTAAAGAGTGCTAAGCAGGTTTAGACACATCCCCTAGCTTAACTGTGCTAAGCTAGGAGCAATCCCGAGCCACAGGGCTCCAATCCATTTACAGTATGCCTGACACACACCCCCATGATGTCACCTAACTCCTAGGCTTGCACTAAGCTATTCGTACTCTTACACTGTTGGGACCTGACTCACATGCTAGGTAAAACTGGGATTCACTATCCTTCCTCTCATTTGCATAGGATTGCCTGCTTATGCATAGTTACATGTCTC
>NC_056737.1:1452462562-1452500062 GCF_019279795.1 Protopterus annectens
GGGTGTGACAGAGAGGGGGTGAGAGTGACAGAGGGGGTGGGACAGGGGTAGTGTGAGATCGTCATATACAGTCATACCTGTAGATAGTCAGATCTGTCTATGTATATGTATCTACATATATCTATATCTGTATGTGTGTATTACATATATATGTTTGTACATATTCTATCTATCTACATCTGTCTATGTATTCCTACAGCTCTCTCTATGTATGTATAAATATATGCATATTATATATATATATATATATATATATATATATATATATATATATATATATATATACATACATACATATATTGACACACACACGTATCCATATGATAGATAGGTATATCAACATGTTTGTTTACAAAACTGTATACACACACTAACATACTGCTAAACATACATAACTGTGAAACCTACTTTGTACATTGCACTACAACCTACATTCAACCTACATTGATATGTGCACATAGATGCTCTTACATACAAATGTATGTACAGCCTTCACTGATAGTTGCTGTATGTCCCCTGCCCTTTGCACATCTTCATATACATATGGATACAGACCAATGACACATATGGAGGGTTCACAGTATGTAGACTTTTATAGTATTACTTTACATTACCTGTGTTTGTCACAGCTGCTTGTGTTGCCATCTGGTTTTGTGTCCTGCTGCTCCACTTGCCAGTTGTCAGCTTTCAGGTGGTTGTTGCTGACCGGTTTTGTTTGTGTATGTTTAATTTTTTTTCTCTGTCTCTCTCTCTCTCTCTCTCTCTGTCTTTCCCTACCTCCACAGGGTGCAATGAAAGTATTGCATGTGTGGACTGGGAGTACAGCATGCTTTTGTAGGTATCTGCATATGTTCATGTGATGGCCTCTGCACCAATTGTTAGCCGGCATTTGCTAATTGCATGCAGCCAGTTGTGTACTGATTGCAGTTCTCACTGTGATTTCAGGACAGTGCTATAAAAAGGTATGTGAGATAGGCATAGCCCTTTCAGATTTTAAGGGCAGGGACCATGCTGGTATGCTGTGGACACTGTTCTGTGAGTGTAAAGGTTAGTATCTCTCTCATATTTCCGGCTGTGTTGTAGATTAACATTTCTCCATTCATTTCTCCAGTTTCCTGTACTAAGTGTGTATGTACACTGACACCTAAGACTACTACTACTGTTAATGTGGGTGTGTGTGCTTTCCTGTGGGACAGGTGGTGTAACTGGTGTATAGCAGTGGCTCTTGCACTTTGTTGCTATGGCTTCAATATTTGCCCTTTACATTCACTACTTGTATGCCTGCTAGGTGTCTTGACTGTAGTGTGTTGCTGTGGCTTTACTATTTTCCATGTACATTCACACCTTGAATGCTTGCTATATCTGCTAGGGTGTTACTGCATGCAGTGTGGTCTGGCCATGGTGTGGGCCTTGACATCTATTAGGGTATTTGAGTATGCTGCTGAGCAGGCCCCAGAGACTCTCAGGTGCATCTTTTATCTGCCTCATGGAATGGTACATATCAGTGGGGTACACCCATTAAATTGTCTGGTATTCTGCAGTTGTGATTGTGGGATAGCATGAGTATATGTATTACTACACTATTTCTGCCTTGCAAGTGGTGCATACTTTCAGGACTTCATAGTTACCATTGCATGTGTTGTAACACCTTTCTGCCTACTGTTTGTACATTTCACATGGAGTCTGTGGGGCATCCCTGTAACTCAGTCACTGTTGCTATGTCTAGGCTCTTAACTATACAAATATGGCAGTGTCAGACTTCTCAAGTGTACAGATATTTGCAGGTTGTCCACATTTCTGCCTTATATTTTGGTCAATATCTCATGAACAGCTCTTTCTGGCAAATCACTCTGGGCTCAAGTCAGAATATAGTGACAAACATTTAAGTTTCAGACTTCATACCCTTCCAAACATCCAACAAAATGCAGAACCTGTTACTCTCTGAACTGTCTAAGTTTGTTGTAACATTATTTGGAATTTGTCCCTGTTTTTGGCCCTTTGCTCCACATATTTTATTACTTGGTCCGGATGTGTTCCTGTAAGAGGTTGTGGGGTATGGGCAGTGATTATCCTGCTGTGAGTATGTGTGTGGCTTGCAAGGTGCTACAGTGACATTATTACCTACTAGCTACCAACTAGCATGGCTGTTTCTGTTCACACACTACTATTATAGAAATCCACTAGATTTGACAGTAAATATACATGACATGCTTTGTGTACTACACATCCTATATTCCCTTTACATTCATTCCTACTATTACATGATATATTTATTGTAGCACAATGTTCTTATATAACAGTCATGGCTTAGTGGTAAGTCATGCAGACTACTGTTTCCTGGGTTCGTGACTGACAGTGGGATTTTATTTTGCTTTTGAACAGACTACAGGACCTGTCATTCAGAGTGACTAAGGCACTTTTAAGCAGTTGTAACCGGGTTAGCGCTGGTTTGCGCGGAGCTCCCGCATGCGCACTGGCGTTCAGCTCCGCGCACACCCGCTTACAACTGCTTAAAACTGCTTACTCTTGCGCACACCCGCGCTATTTTCTTTGAAAGAAATGAAAATGGGGAGACAGGAAAGTGGTGAAAAAGGGGTCACAAAGAGGGTAAGACAGTAGGGAAACAAGCTTGGGTTTTGCAGGAGGGATGTAGGTAAGGTCCATAGCTGCCCATTTCTTCATCAGCAACAGCTGTGCATATGTTTGTAATTTGGTGTGACATTTGAAACCTTCCACCCCTGAGAGAGGTGTAAGGACAACAATAATACTTGTTTTACAGCCACTTGTAATTGACAGTTTCCATGTCCAGCAGACATGTGTGCGAAATGGGCAGCTATGTATGGGCATAATTTTTTTGTGGGTACAGAGTGCCCTTTTTTTTTTTTTTTTTCAGGTGAGAGTGGTATGTCGGGTAAAGGAAGTCAGTATAGCTGGGGAGGTAGGTTGGGTAGGTCAACAGACAAGACAAACAAGATGCATACAGGGGCGGTGTATGACACGTGTGGGGGGGGTTACACAATTGATGGGGACGGATGTTTGGATATCCAGAGCCCATGAGCCCACAGATGGCAACAGTGGAATTGATATCCCCACCCATGGGCAGTTGCCACTGTGCCTTCACTGCCCAGGACGGGGCTGTGCTGGGGGCTGTGTAGGCCGGGCAGCAGGCATGCCCGTTAGTTGTGCCACCTGTGCCTCAAGCTGGCGTAGGGGCCCAAGAACAGCTTCCTGGATCTCCCTATGCATCACAGTCCGGACGCTACGGAGGGTGAGTGGTGGTTCTCCTCCGGCCACACTTGCAGAGGGGGGATGAGCCCCATCCCCTGCAGCGCTTCCACCCACAGGTGGCACAGGGCCACCGGAGGAGGGTCCGGACTTGGCACTACTGCCAGGTGCACTAGCCAGCTGAGGTGGGAGAGGTGGGTCCGCTGGAACCCGCCTTCCCTGCCGTCCTATGTTTTGCATTATGTCATGACAGTTTGGGTTAGTAACATACAATACCATTCACAATTAGTTGTAACAGCATGCATTAGTATTCCCATTAACCAAACACCCAGATATTCACACCATTGAACAGCGAGCATAACACATGCATAATTTGAACAGCAATACACAGTCCAACAACATGCAGGGTTAATTGATGGCAACAGGCCATCAGGTTTGGATGTATGAACAGGGCAGATGCATCAACATACATGCAAATATGTATGACCCAACAGGACAAATGTCCAGGGGTGTTAATTGTGATTGCACATACCAATTTCATGTGGAATGGATTATATGTGGTTATAGGGTAGGGTGAAGAAAATATAATTAACACCTTCAAATACCAATACATATGCTGTACATTTTTAATAGCTGCAGATATATACACACTACAGTTCTACCTACAGTTTCCTATGTGATAACTACTTCATGTTGGTGATAGGAATGTTACTGCTACATCAATATACATTTTCATTTTTATTCATACACGTTCATATCTGGCTCTGTTCAGCTACATCATCCTGCTACATTTGCTTTATATAGCTATAGACAACTGTGGATGTTTGGTATTTCAGACAATCATACTATCTGCATATTGCAGACTGAGAGCAACATATCCAGATTTTGGGATACACATTCCAGCTGCAGGAACATTTTGAACACATTTCACAGTTTGGTTCTGCTTGTCACATTCATTACATTCTGTACTGACTGCAGTATACTTTATTCAGGAGTTATTACTACTTTATTGGTGGATTCATAACTCTTTCTCACACTCTCTCACTTGTTTTATTTTTACAATTCAGGATGGTACTTACTTCTAGGCTTTATTTACATGTTTTACCTGTAGTTATTACAATCCTTTCCAACAGTCTCACTTCTGTCATGTTTCAGTATTTCAACAGGGATATATTTCACACATGTGTTTTACTCAGCTTCTGCAGCTGTACTTTTCAGCCTGCTGCAGGTTGTGTACTATTATATTACAGGTGGGACATCTTTATTTCAGACTTTATTTCAGACATTTTTATTTTTCTGTTTGGATTACAGACTGCAACACACTTTTGTAATCAAGCAATACTTGCAAACCCTCTTACAATGTTACTTGCACATTTTATTACTTAGTGACTACACTGCACTCTTTTGCTAACTGTCATACTTTTATATTTATTTACAGTTACAGGGAGAGGATTACTGACCTGCCTGGTGGCGCAACCGCACCAGCCTATCGCCATAGGCTCTGCGGTTCGCAGAATGGACACCTGCAGCTGTAATATAAATAGAGTAATATTGGAATACACATCTCCATAATATCAGCTAGGTTAATTTCTTACATACATAATTAGATGTAACTTACTCAGTAGTGGGGCGTTGGGCATTTGCCGGGCCTCCTGGGTCCAAAGGTTCAGTTGGTCCTGCTTCCATCTCTTCAGGTCCGCATGGTGGTGACGGAACTGCTCACCAGTCCTTGGAATCCCTGTGGCACTGGTAAGATCATGAGCCAACCGGTCCCACGCCTCAGCCCTATATGCTCCCCACAGGACCTGGCCCTGCATGAGTTGGGCCTCATGATTATGGACAAGTAGCCAAACCATATATTTGGACTCCTCAACGCCCCACCTCTGTGCTCGAAAGCAACTACCCTCACCTACTCCTGACATTCTGGCTGCAAGTTAGTTCTACAATCGGTTATGCTGTGTATTCCCGCCTATGGGGCTTATATATGCCGTTTTTCCCGCACTTATCTGTGATTGGCCATTTTGGAATTGTATCAGCTTCACAAAACCTACTTTGTCATGCTCCTCTTTCTATTCATTCCTATATATTTGCTATTACTGCATTTCTAAGTACAGCTGTCATGCCTTAGTGGTTCAGTACCTTGACTATGGTGCATGGTATCCTGGGTTCGAACCTGGCCACTGCTTTTTATATTTTATGACTGTCTACACAGGCTAGGAGGTGTGTCTGTGTAAAGGCAGTTTTGTTACAGCTTGCTCAATGTTGCCCGTCGGTTTGCTTGTTGGTGCGGTGTGCAGCTCCGCGCAAATGGGTTACGCTGGTTTACGCTTCATTTGGTTGTCAGCACGCATATTACGCTCAGCTCAGCTATGGGCACACAGTTTCAGCATGTTAAACCACTGCTCACCTACGGGCACTCATTCTACACCTGTTAAACCACTGCTCACCTATGGGCACTCATTCTACACTTGTTAAACCACTGCTCACCTACGGGCACTCACTCTACACCTGTTAAACCACTGCTCACCTACGGGCACTCATTCTACACCTGTTAAACCACTGCTCACCTATGGGCAGATGCACTCAACTTGTTAAACTGTAGCTTAGCTATAGGCACATCTGGCATCTTTTATTATTTTGTTATCTCACATTTCTTCAAAATAAGTGGCCCATTTCATTACATTTTACATAAAATATAATTTTATATGTGTACATATATGTCAGGGACTTGTTTCTTGCTTATTTCACTAAAAATAAAAATTGATGTTGTGGGATCTCGAACCATGACTGCCTGCTCTTCAGCCGACGTCTCTACCGCTACGCTATTGCTTTTTGGCTTACTTTGCATAGTTAGTTCTTATATGCTTTTCCACTGACTGCTAACTGTGGCTAAGCTACGGGCACGCCCGCGCAAACGAGCGCACTAACGGGCAAACATCTTTACAATTTAAAAAAATATATAACGTTCATTTATATATTTTATGTTCATAGTCTGTGGGGGCATGTGTTGTGTTGTGTTTATTCACATTTCCATGGACTCTGTCGTGGGGGTTTACTTTTGGCACTTTTACTCTTCTGAGGGCGTGTCCGTTTGCAGGGCTCAGCCTACGGACATGCCCCCTACTGTCTTCCACGGACCGTGTAAGCCTTAGGTGTGATTCAGCATGCCCTCGTGCATATGCATGACATGCTGACATCACACCGTTTAACTGCAGCCTCCGTGTAAGCCTTGTAACTCTTACACGGAGGCTTCGTGAATCCTGTCCATTCTCTAAGGTACTTTCATCCACAGAGAGCCCCTGCCAGTTGTTATAGCCACTTTGCTGACTGTGTACACTCCTTATTTGTAGCTTTGGATGAACTATATATAACTGTGGAAAGTACACTGGCATTATACCATGCGATCCAGCCATGTGCAGCCCAGTTTAAATAAAAATGTAGTTATGACAGCATAAGAAATATGAATTACCAGACAACATATGCCAAGTCAATATGTGCAATCTGTGTACAAATTACAGTTATTTGAATAATTTCACAGCAACTGTTATCTGAATGCAGAGGTTGCTACTGGCAAACAGCTTTGCATTCCAGTATGCTTTATCTACAAATGCAGTGCCTGCTGCTCTTGAAAAATAAATTGCCTGTGTTGCATTAAAAATAAACTGGTGTGCTGTAGATGTTGCCATAGCATTTCTTGAACTAGATCAGCTATGCAATAGGGAATGGCTGGCAAATAATAACAGATTCATAGTTATTGGACATGCATTCCTGGAGACATTTAAGAAGCCTAGCCCAAATTCCCAATTGCTCCAAAGCACTGTCTAGTTAAGTGACTTGTACAGGTGTCACACAGTAGGTAAGTGAAGGTAGAAAGATTCAAATCATGCACCCTTGCCTCAGGAAACAGCTCATTAACAAGTCAGAGCTTTAATGCCCAGCACCAACTACTACAGTAGTTTATTTTAACTAAATGCAGAAATTCTTTACAATCTGTTCTTGTAGAGAAAACAGTATCACAGTAAGATGCAACACTGAGTAAATAATAGATGCTGAAGATCAGATGGTTTTGGTCACTTCATATAATGTAAACTATACAACCTGACAATGACTTGCATTTGCTGAAGGCTGTAAAGAAGATCCTATAAAATATATTAAAATGCAAAATGTTTGGACTACTAATATGCAGCACATTTAGACTATATTACCCAATCCAGGCCTATTAGTGCAATGTAGAAAGCAAAATAATTAAAGGCAATATAAAGTGTTGCAGTTTTTGCTCAACACCCCAGAAGTCATACAAAAAACAAATACTACTGCAAACAACATACTGTTTTTTTGGAGTGCGAGGGCTTACATATTGCAAGATACCTACATCTTATTTTTGACATCCATATGCCTTCTCTGTCATTTAGAATAGCAACATCACTTAGTAAAGGTATGGCCTATTTGAATGTCTAATAATGCTGTATTGTTGTGGCATACTCTTCCAGAGTCAATAGAACCTGATGGGGGACAAATGCAGCCCTATGCAGGGTAATGAACCAGGGCCCCGCCAGTCATGCTAATATCCCATTGCTTGGCTGTCCCTCCTGAATTGCCATCAACACTGCTCAAACCTCTCAATGTACACCTTTATTTATTTATTTATTTATTTAAATTTGTTGACCGGGAGTGTCTGACTGGACGTGGGTCCATTTTCACCGGAGGCCCAGGGAGAAAAGCTCCACAGTAAAATAAACAGACAGTAGTTACATTGGATTACATAGCGATTAACAATTTAACATAGAAATTACTTACAACATATTTACAGATGAAGAACATAGTACATCAGTAGACAACTAGAATCTTTATCTGTGAAATACATAACAGGCATTAACAAATGTAACAATGAGAATTTCCTGCTGTATAATAAGTACTAGGCTTATGAGCATCTGAGCTTGCTATCATCAAGGTAGGTAGTGGAGGTGAAAGAAAGGTAGTAGTTGGATGGGGTGGATGATATTAGAGTGGGAGGTGCAAGGGCATAGCCAGCATGTTTTTAGGTGCACTTTTAATAAAGATTTGAAGTTGGTGCATGATGGTACGGAGGTAATTGTGGGTGGGAGTGAGTTCCATAATTTGGCTATGGCGCAAGAGAATAGTGCTTCACCAGCAGAGTTATTGGCTTTAGTGATCTGCAAGTGATTTTTGTTGCTGGATCTTAGTGGTCTGGTGGTGCGATAGGGTTGGAGTAGATTCTGGAGGGATGGGACATTTAGTGGATGGTTTACTAGTTTGTGGGCGAGTGAGAGTTGATACCACTGAAGGAGGTGAGGGAGTTCAAGCCAGCCCAGTTCAGCAAGTGAGAGACAGTGGTGACTACGGTAGGATGCCCCTGTGGCTTAATTTGCATTTTGTTGTAGCAGGTCTCTAGCTTGTTTAGATCACATTGCCTTAGGTTGGTATATACTGGAGAGGCATAAAGTAGGGTGGAGATAAGGTGGGAATTTGCTATTGAAATCTTTGCTGCTTTGGTGAGAAATTGTTTATTTCTGTATAATGCTCCTAGTTTTTTGTGGACTTTTTTTATGACCATGGATATGTGAATGTCAAATTTTAGTTTATTGTCTATTTCCACTCCTAGCAATTTGGTGTGTTCAGTTGGGTATATAGTGGTGTTGTCTTTTGCTGTGATGTTAAAGTGAGAGTTGTTTTGAGTATGTTTGGTGGGTTGGAAGATGAGTAGTTTAGTTTTGTTTGGGTTGAGTATTAATTGGGCATCGGATAACCATGTTTCAACAGAGGTAAAGGCTTCCTGTGTGACTTTTTGCAGTTTGGGTAGGGACTGGGCTGAGCAGATGATGGTTGAGTCATCTGCGTATTGGATGAGTGTGCCATGTTTGGTGGCAGAGGCTAGATTATTGGTGTAAACAGAGAAAGTAGGGGTCCAAGGATGGATCCTTGGGGAACCCTATGGAGACAGGTAGTTGGGGAGATATGTCATTCTGCCATACAACGGATTGTTGGCGGTCAGACAGGTAACTCTGAAACCAGTTGGTGACTGATTGTGAGAAGGATAGGTTATTGAGGACAGAGATAAGTTGTTTGTGTGGGACCATGTCAAATGCTTTAGATAGTTCTAGGAAAGTAGCAGAGGAGAGATAGCCATTGTTTTTATGCTGAAGGATAGTGTTAGTAAAGGAGAGTAAGGCAGTGGTGGTGCTATGGTTTGGTCGGAAACCATGCTGAGTACTGGAAAGGAGGTTGTTAGTAAGGAGGTAGTGTGAGACCTGAGAGTGTATGCATCTCTCTAGTATTTTGGAGAGTGGAGAGAGAATAGCTATGGGGCTGTAATTGGTTAGTTCTGCAGAGGGTCCACCTTTGTGGAGGGGAATTATATGTGAGACTTTCCACAATGTGGGAAGGTAACTTTCTGACAGAGATCGGTTAATCAAGATGGATACTGGGTAGGCCAGAGCATCAGCTGTGATTTGTAGGTATTCACTTGGGAGGTTGTCTGCTGCTAATTTGGTGGGTTTAAGTTTAGTTAAGAGTTTTTTTATGTTGGAGGTAGGTACAGGAGAAAAAGAGAAGGCAGTGGGGAGATTACTTGTTGAAGGTGTGGGTTGGAAGGGAGGGGGGGTTGTGTTGTTTAGCTAGTGATAGTATGGTTTGGGTGAAGAGTGTGTTGAATGAGGTAGCAATATTTTCTGAGGAGTGAGGGATGTTAGGAGGAGGGGTACTGACTTTACCTGGGTGGAGGATGGAGTTTATGGAGGACCAGAATTGTTTGGGGCTGTGTTGGGAGGAGTCTAGGGCAGATTGGTAGTATTGGAATTTGTCCCATTTTATTAGTTTTTGACTCTATTGCATAGTTCTAGGAATTTCTGTCTAGCTGCGGGGGCTTTGGTTTTGCACCAGTGCTCCCAGGCTTTATCCCTGTTTTTCATTTCTGACTTAGTGGTTTTCTGTAGCCATGGGGAGGGCTGTGCTTTGGTTCTGGAAAATCTAATGGGGGCATGGTAATTAAGGATGTTCAGGAAGGTAGTATTAAAAAATTCAACTGTGTCATCTAGACTGAGGTACTTTAGAGCATGCCAGTTACATCCTTGGAGGGATGAGATGTATGTGAGTGGGTTAAAGTTTATTTTTTTACGTATTTGACGATAGATGACAGGTTTAGCTTGGTACAGGTATTTTTTGAGTAGAAATGTTGGGGAGTGATCACTGAGGCTATCTGATAAGCAGCCTGTTATATATGACTGGGGGTTCTTACTGACTAGTATCCAATCCAGGGTAGTGTGCTTGCTGGAGTTTTTATTTATCCTTGTTGGTGACTGGACTAGTTGGGTGAAGCCATGAAGGTGTACATGATGGGTTGGATTGTTGCCAGAACAGGATTGCCAGTCAATATTGAAATCACCTAAGATAATAGTTTCTTGGGGGAGATGGTGGGTAGACCAGCTGAGGAGGTTTTCTAGTGGAGGGATGTTTTGGCCAGGTGGGAAGTAGCATCCAATTATGTTGATGGTTTTGTTTTGGTTAATTTTGAAGTTGGTATATATTATACCTTTCTAAACATACTGGAAAATATTAAGATATAATCAAACACCCTAATAATGGGTGATTTCAACTGCCCTGCCATTAACTGGAAAAAATACTCGGATACCAGCACCTTTTCCCAACGGTTCTTGGAATTCATAAATTCCAATGCCCTCGATCAACTAATCCATTGTCCCACCAGGGGCTCCAATATCCTAGACCTGGTCATTACCAACATGGGAGATAGATGCTCCACACCAGTGGTCACCCCCTCATTCGTCAGGTCTAACCATAAGCAAATCACCCTTGACATCCACATCCCACCCCCACCCCCCAGTTAGGAAACCTCCATAAAAAGCTTCTCCAAAGCCAACTTCATGCTACTTAAGTCAGAATGATCCCCAAATGATGTGGATATTCTACAAAAGGGCCTTACAGAAACAGATGCTTGGTGCCAGAGCCATGGGCTCAAGCTTAATGCCAGGAAATGTATAGTTATCCCCTTTGGGAAAAAACATGTACCCATGAATTACCACATAGTTGGCAATACACTAAACACTGAAAGTGTGATGAGAGACTTAGGGACACAGGTGGACAGTGGTCTCACCTTTGATAACCACATTGCCACAACAGTCAAGAAATCCTTCTATGTGGCACACCTCATCACTAAAGGCTTTTCATCCAGAAAAAAGGAGGTCATTGTCCCACTGTACTCATCCCTCATTAGACCGATTATAGAGTACAACTCCCCATTTGGTATGTACCTCACAAGACATCTGCAACAGCTGAAAAGGCCACAGAAATACCTCACTAAAAGAATCACAGGTAAAGCAAATGCCCTATGCTGACCATCTAAAAAAACTCCAGCTATACTCTGTGGTATATCATCTACTCAGAGGCGATCTCTGCTTAACATACAAGGCCATGTCAAACCTTGAGCTGTTGGACATGCTCCACTTAAAGAAATCCTAATCTCTCAGAGCCACACGCTCCAGGGATCTAAATCTTGTTATCACAATGAACAAAACATGCTGGAGGGATAGGTTCCTGACCCAGAGACTCCCCATACTCTAGAATAGACTGCCCATACATGTCAAGCAGAGTGCTTCCTTGGCCATCTTCAAAAGGAACCTTGACGATTGGATGGGAGATAGGAAATTCATCCCGGGGATCACGTCAGTTGCCCTGCTAGACAGGGGTCCAGGGAAGTAAATATTGTGGGAAGAAATATCTGGGGAAATGTTTGGCTAGGCTTGTATAGGCCCTAGGGCCGATAGCCTAGTACCAACCTATGAACCTATATACTCATTTCTTCTTTATTTTTACAAGTATCACAGACACTTGTACTTTACATAAAATTAATTTTAAATTTTACAGAAAACACTGCCAACCATTTTCTAAACAAACCAATGCAAAGGTTCTCGCACTGAATACAGAATGAGAAACAATAAACTTCTCTTTCCTTGAAATTAACATTTAGTGAAAATGCATCTAATTAAATTTCAAGAGATGTGGTGGGAAACTTACTCAAATAGCATATAGTGAAGAACTAATTAGCACCCAGGTGAAGGGTGCAGGAATTCAAAAGACAAATGTGTAATGCATTTGATAACAGCCTGGGACAACCCACTGGGTATAAGTGTCCCTTTTCAGCAGCAGCCCATGAGTACTGTCTGGTGAAGTAACTTGGCAGGGGCTGAGGGAATCAAACCACATACTATTGGAAGCAGCTCTTTAAAAGATCATAGCTTTACTCATCTGCACTAAGTGGTAGACAAATTGTTGTAAACCAAACACAATACATTACACACGTGTGTGCCTGGAAAAAACAAGATAAATTAAAAATGTATTCATAGTTATTATATCAATATTAACATTAAACTTGCAAAATTTATGTTGCTCATTTTATTTATAACTAAAAATAGTAAACACAATGTCAGGAAATCAAGGATCCAGTCCAAAGAACATGGCTCATAAGAGGATGCCCCTTTTTACTGTAATCAGTTTACTTCTTTTAAATCATAACTACTCTGGTTCATATGTAGTTATTAAGCATACAGTCCAGGGAACGATTGAGGAGCCTAGTTCAAATTTCCAAATGCCGGAAAGCACTGTCTAATTAAGTGGCATAGTCATGGACAGGACATGAATATTAGGCAAAAAACAGAGATGTTCCACAGAACTGGAGACAGAGTAAACTACTATAAATCACTTAAAAAATTAACAGAGCAAGTTTTGCATCAGAGTGAACCACAAAAACTAGGTCTAGCAGTAGATATGGAGGATTAAGGCTCCCTACCTCCAATAGTTAAAGTAAAGAGTTTGACTGTTCGGGGCATTTTACACACACACACACACACACACACACACACACACACACACACACACACACACACACACACACACACACACACACACACACATCTCCTGGGAATGCAAAGTAGGTGCTAGTATCTGGACTTTGGACTCACCTCCCATTAATGTTGCAAAGTTTTCTGTTAGTCTAATAATGAAAAAAATAAAACACATTGAAAAACGTATCTAATACTAACAAAAACAAAATGTGTTGAAAAACACACAGTGTTCCATCCCTGGTTACAAAAATGCAGCTCTCCATTCCTACTGTGAACAGTGTGAGAGTTTAGAAATTGTGCAAATCCATGACAGTCTCTCATTGACTGCATGTCTCAGCTCCAGCCAATGAGACTGGAGGTGAGATGCATAGCCAATGAAAAGGACTGCATACTGAGCAGGAAAATTGAAAAAAATATTTGTTTTTTTAAAAACCCTATTGGACCTTTATTTTTAAAATTATGTTGTCTGGCCTGGACACACAGGCGACACTGAGACCTAGGGAGCTGCCTTGGTCACCTTGTGCTGGATCCGTCCCTGACTATAATACTGCATAGTCTCCTGCAACCCACTCCAAGGAATAAACCAATTTATCCAAACCAACCAATCTTCCCAAAGGTGAAGACTACAGTAATGGCCTGTACAAAAGAACATTCTAGATGTTCACACTAGACCACTGCTGCATCACAGTTGCTATCCTTTATCTCCTTTGATGAAATTCTGGGCATCCAAGAGGAGAAATGATTAACAACCCACCTTCTAACATTTTTCCTGTCACACCCACTAACCTGCTATCTGTTGTACTCTAAACTTCTTTAAGGCGACTACTAACTTTGAGGTTACTAGAATGGACCAGTGAAGGTCAGGGCTTCCTGCTAGCTCCTGAACTTGTTGGGCAGTGTATGCTGTGTTATGTCTAGTAGCTTCTGTGCAAGAAATAGCTAAAGTAGGTGTGTGATGATGTCAGCTTTTATGCTAGTGCTCCAGGAAGGGAGACATCACCTTCAGCAGAGATCCCAAAGGTGAACACTGTAATAAGGCCTTACTAAGTTTAATGCTATTGGCTGTTAAAAAGCAATTACTAGAACAAGAACATCAAAGTCTGAGCCAACTGTAATTGAAGTACTGAATATTGTAAAAGAGATAGAAGAAATAGAGTTAGGTTCTTCTAAGTTCAACACTTTTCTATGTGCTGTCTGTGAAAAACAGGGCTTAGACTCTCAATTTGCCTTGCAGTCAGCACTTTGTAAGTGATGCTTTCAGTCTGCACTACTTGCACTAAATAACATACAAAGGGAGAATGACTATAGGAATGCCCAGTAAATGTGCACTTTTCTCATTTAATAGCTAACACCCAAGCTGGATATCAGTGTTGTAGTCACTGGTTCCCCAGAATTTCTCCCACCTCAGACCAGTGTCTTCAAGTGCAATCTTGCCAACACTAACTGACGTTTCACCAAGACTATTTTACAGACAAACACACATCAAGTATTTTCTAAGAGGGTTAATGGTATCTCTCCAGTGGCAACACACAGTTCCTTCTGTTTAACGAAATGCAACTTCTTCTTCTTCTTTTTTTGGCTTTTCACAGCTAGGGGTTGCCACAGCAGGTCACCTGTCTGCTCATGATTGGCAGTGGAGTTTTACAGTGTCGAGTTGCCAGCGTCCAACCTTCCACAAAAGGCACACACATGCACACAATCACACATAGGGCCAATTTAGAGTGTCCAATCCACCTACACCATGTCTTTGGGATGTGGGAGGAAACCGGAGCACCCGGAGGAAACCCACACGACCACAGAGAGGACATGCAGACTCCACACAGAAGGCACCTCAGCTAAGGATCGAACTGGAGAACCTCTTGCTGTGAGGCAGCAACACTAACTGCTGCACCACCATGGACGCCCCTTTAATGAAATGCAACTGGCAACTAGAAATACACTAACATATCAAACAATACAGTTGCTGTTTTCCTTTAATATAATCCAACCATTAAATACTTGTATGGTAGCAATAGTTTGAGCAGTAATACCCTTAAGCCAGTAAAAAGTAATCACCAGATACAAGCATTTGATGAATAATAACATTTTACTTGATATCATTAAAATTAAATATTGTACTTGGTGAACAGGAAGTTTTACACTTGAATATGAAAAATATAAAGTAAATGTGTTTAAACAGACAGTATAAAAAGAATTCTGCCTAACAGCTTAGCTGTACCTATCTCTAGGCCTGTAATTAAAGATGTGCAATGAATTTCTTTGTACTTCTGACTCAGAAGTCTAACAAGTAGTTGCATAATTCCACTTGTAGATGAAATCTAGTTTGAACTACATCCAGAAATGCAGTCCAAAAGTAAGACTTGGGGGAGTATTCAGAAAGAAATAGCACATTGCATTACTCAAAGTAACAAGTTAAGTGTTGATGTGCAGGGAGGAGGAGAAGTCAGAGGCTCACATAACTCAAATTCACCAGAGGGAAAGTCATGGAGTGTGTACCACATACAAATGATCACATAATGACATGCTGCTGAGTGTCAATATGCTAATGAGTATGACTGCATATACAAATGACAAAATGAAGCTTGGCAGTATAATCCAGAAATGTATGAAATTATTGTAATGAGCTGCAGATATCAGGTATTGTGAACACTCATTATTTGTACAGCATTATCACTCACGGTAAGATAATATGAGTTACATCTGCTTAACTGGTCATCATGTGTTGCTGGCCACCTTGGGAGGAAGTGTCCATAATGTCATGTATCACTGCTTTTCACTTCACAGGAGAGTCTGCAAGTGTCTGGTTTAGAATCACCAGTGACATTGTCAGTCACTACTGTGTGGGCATAGACATCATACAAAAGTTAGTAGACGTGCCTTTCTCACAAGAATTTAAGAGAGATGCACTGATTGTTTATCCCAGCGGACACAAAGGTTGGTGTTAGCTTTAACCATCTTTACTATGTGGTCCTTTCAGTGTATAGCAGATGGTCTTCCAAATCCTATACCATGTTCTTGACATAGTGTTGCAACATATGCATATTTGGCTTCCATGGATAGCAGAGGAGAGAAACACCAATATGTAGGTATTCTACTTCATAGCCTATTTGTTTGAGGTCTTGTGGGCCATTGACTGTACCCACATTGACACCAAGACTCTTTTCCTCGTGTATGATATATCTGCTGAAAAGGGTTCCACTCCATTAACTACCAGGTGGTGTGTATCGCACAGAGATTATTTATAGTGTGCCTATGTGTCATATAGGGAATTCCCATCATTCCCACATCTAGCATATAAACAACATACACTGGTGTTTTATATGATGGTGACCTTTCACAGGGTCATCTAATTGGCTGGCACATACATTGCCACACACAGAGATTTTAATAATCTAATCCTGCAAGCAAGCATTAGTAACAGATACCTTATAATGATGTCGACTTTTGTGCATTGCATTTGATGCAGGATGCACTTTGGAACAATGGCTGATAACTCCAATCCACAGATCTCAGACCATGGCAGAGATGACATACAATACTGCATAGTCACTGACATGTAACTTATTAAATTTGTGTGTTTGGACTGCTAAAAGCCCACTTCTGCTTCTTGGATACATCTAGTGGCACACTACAATATGCTCAGGAGACCTGCAGCAAGATATTTGTGGATTGTGCTATGCATCATAACATGATGCTATAAACACATTTAAGATACAGGGACCCTGTACCACTGACTGATGTACCTGTGACAGTAGTGGACTAGAGTCATCAGAGAAACAGACTGTGATGGGATCCCCATGCGAGAAGTGGATGCAGTATGTCATGCCACTAGCAAAAGAGGCAGCATCTGGTCCACAGCTATAGGCTGTGACAAGACATAGAATAGAGCTGATGTATGGAATAACACATCAAGGCTATGCATTTTAGTGCACTGACTGGGAATGGCCATTTTGTGTATCAGCCATAACCATACCAGAGAAGAAGACTGGGTACAATCATCATCATTTGCACAGGTGGGGTGGAGCACAGTGATGGGGGATAGCAATGCTAGCTTCAGCAGCGGGGTCCAAGGTGGGGGATACAAAAGCTATGCACATAGATAGTATGTTGTGAGAGTCAGGGATCATATTCTTCTATGATGGAGTGGAGCTTCAATGGGCAGAACACTTGCTGGGTGTACCATTGTCAGGAATGGAGGCATCTTGTCAAAGGGTTGATGTATCTCATCAGGAGTGGTTCACTTTATAATCTCAAAATCCTGAAATACCGAATTTCAGATTCACAAGATCATAAAGTCGAAAGCCCATAATAGCAAAACCCTCAGAAGCGCAAAATTCAAATTCTTGAAGTTTGGAGATGCTGAATTAGCGGTTCTGGTGTTTTTCTCTGTGTTAATGGATAGCTGGAGATTCAGGTAAGTGTTTATGTTCTAAGGGTTTGGGGTAGGGGCTTTAGTGTGTGTCAGTGTGTTTTATTACTGTGATGTGTGTGTGTGAGGGGAAGGTAGCTTATGTAGTGGTGTTTTCATGTGTTTGTCTGTGTAGTGAGACCTTGGAGTTAGTATATTTAAGTAGGGGGTGTGGGTGGCACAGGGGGGCTTGCCCCCCTGTTTATATGTAGGGTAGGTTTGTGTGTTTGTATGTGGGGAGGAAGGTGTATGTATGTGTATGTGTATGGTGTATGGTTAGTATAGAAGTCGGGATTTAGAATTTCGCACTTCTGTGGTTTTGATGTTTTGGGAGTTCGGCTTTATAGCCTTGAGATTCTGAAATTCGATATTTCAGGATTTCGAGATTATAAAATGAACCCCAATCAGGAGTATGTATGGAAACCCTGCTTTGGACCATTATGTGGCATTCTATTAGATTGTTGGAGTCCACAAAACTGTGAATGGGCACAGGTAGGTATTACTTGTGTTAGGGCTACATCGTGACTTGATGAAGCTGCTGTGTGTAATCCTGATTGACTTGATGTCTCCTGCATCATATTAGACTGAGCCCCCAACAGGACTGCAGCCTATCCTACTCTGCCATCCTATGTGCCCTGACATGTTGAGCCTCTCTCAACCTATCAGTCCCCTGTCATGCTCTGTGCAGTGTTACCTCACACAGCCCACTGCTCTTTGACAATGTCTGTTGCTTCCATGCACTTGTGTGGTCACTGCAGCTCTGAGGTCCATTACAAATTTTCCTAACTGCTGTCAGTTTGCCTATATGGTAGTACTTATATCTACTGTATTCTGATTCTCTGCATTGTTTGCTGCCATGTGGTCTCCAACTAAAGGGTAACCTTTGCTTTTATCACTCTAAAATAGGGCTCCTGGAGAGAGTATTATACTAATGAGATGATGTAGCATGTTGACTCTGAATCAATATTAATGCAGTGTGTTGTCTTCTCTAGTCCACACTGTATCATTTGTTCCTGCCTGTTTGAGGGCTAGGAGATCATCTAGCATATGTTGTGTACAGCCTGGCCAGGCTAATATAACTTTGTATAATGCTGCTGTTAATGAGCATCATGCTACATTGCTATCTTTTAATATTTGTGACATGGTGGCAGCTCTATGCAGCTGTGCACACTGCCTACCATTTTTCTTTGAGTTGACCTAGTATGTGAACATGGTGTCAGTAAGCACAGGAGCTGACAGGACTTCCATCTGGTGTGGCAGCAATACCAAATATTTCTACTCCTTTTGCATGGGGACTATGAGGGCCCTCTTTCTAAACTGGATGCTTTGTACCAATTTGCCAAGACAATGAATGGTGCCACTGGCATCACTTGATTTGGAGAGCACTGTTGGCACAAACAGAGTGACCTTCTCTACCAGTAGGAAGCAGAGAGTAGAGAGAGGGAGTGTGCCATCTTTGTACTGTAAGAATTCTGTTGGATTGGTACTGTATAGTAGGTGTTGTAGCTATAAGGGATATGCTATGCTCATTACTGTTTATTGTACATTTTCCATCACCACAGGAGATGGAAGGGAACCGGATTGCCTACCAGAATTGGTGGGACAGGATCTCTAGCTGGTGGTGTAAGTGCAGTGTAATTTTGGCAGTAATATAATATTTTAATAAAGTATATGACAGGCAACTGTCACTCCATCCTTGGCCCTTATGTATCACTGTCTCCCCTATCAATCTTTGCATTCCATGTTTGTCTGCTTCTACTTCCTTCTTACCCACACCTTCCCCTTGACTATCTCTCTCCTTTATCCTTCAAGAAAGTGGGATCTGTACCCCAAAAAGGTATACCCATCTTTCTCTCCACTTCCAGTTGTCCATCTGTATGTTCCTCTGATTGCTCTCCTCACTCCTGACTGCCATAGCTCCCAATATATTTCCCATTTATATGGTAAAATGAGTTTGCACTTTGCTGTGGTGCCCTTGTATGTGCTGCATGCTATGCCTGTGTAGCAGCTATGGAGCACTTTGATGCATATGTGAACAGGCACAACATTAGACAAATCTCCTACATGCCACTTCTCCCATTCGCATAATCACTCATAGTGTGGTTGTCCAGCTGCATGGTTTACTATCATTATTGTAGCTGCAAAAATTCACTATGCAGCACTGTTCTTGGCATAACTGCACTATACCAGCAGTCATGCATGTTTAATTCCCTTCCGACTGCATCTTGTTAACTTCAATGGGTTATTTACAAAGATAACTAGGAGAACAGACAGCAGATTAGTACTCCGCAGTCATTTTATGCTTCTTTCTGAGTACCCACCATGTCTTTATTTCAGCTGTTTTCTCCTTCTACTTAAAACAGTATCAGGCAGTCCTTCCTATCTGAATCTAAATGTGGACGATATTCTGCCTTATCTCAGTCTTTTTTTACTTTTGGTGAGGTGCCAGACATTGTAATAAATTCCATTGTGTTGGTAGTGTTGATGTGTCATAGCTCCACATTTTAGGTAGCTGTTGATCCTATTAATTGCAAAAAAAAATAAAAAAATACATCTCATTAACACAACTAAACCACAATGAATATGGACTAAAACATGTTTAATATTGCCTCAGGGCTTTAGCATCAAACCTTCATTATATTAAAGTTAACACAGCATAACATCAGAATTATGTTAATTAAGAATGTCCAGTAAGAAATTTGAAGTCCAATCCATTTCCTATGTATTCAAAAGTTTTATTTTACTATAATTGGCATTCAAATATGCTCTAAAATCATTGATACAGTCATGCTCTCCACACAAAAATAAGGAATTCTTTGTGTCTCCTCACAAAAATCTTCCCTTTTACTGTGCACTATTCTAGCTGTAGTAAGTTTCTTATATAGAAGGTTAGCAAGAGTACACAAAGCATAGGAGTTACTACGGTGTAAAATGTATTAGCTGTATTTTTTTAGCAATCCGCATAAAGAATTCTACATTTAAATATTGAATTTTGTCAGGCTTTAAATCAAAAGCTGAAGTTCAAATTCCAAGCATTTTATCAATAACTCACATTCATTTGTGGGTAATACAAGATTTTGCTATGGCTGTTGGTGGCTCAAAGAATTATTTCTTTATTTCTGTCTAGAGGATATGGCTTTTATACTGATTTGAAGGCATTTACTTGTATCACAGCTAACTTATTCACATCACAATGTTGTAATGTTGCATCTGTAAATAGTGTATTCAGCATTTCAAAACAGTTTTCTTATTCATAACTTCAGTCCCAGGCTCCATCTGACTTTTATCAGCTTTCTCAGAGGCACAGTTCTATCAGAGGTATTAGGAACAATCTATACACGATTATGCATTGTTCCTGCAAACCTCAGTATGTTTGCTTATCTTCTAGCTCAGACCTTCCCGTGTTAGAAAATTATCTGTACTTTAAAGCTTTGTTATTCTTATTTTATATTTTATCATAAATTGAATTTATGCTTCTTTGTTGTATTCTCCAGCTGTATCAGTATCTTATCAAGCTCTTCTTATATCTGACCCCCACAATGATTAATTACCAGGTATATTTACAACACCTTTGAGGTTTTCAGTTACTTATGCAATTTTCTTCTCTCTGTTTCTAAAGAAATTCCAAACAGAATTTGAAGGAACAGCGCCCTCCTAATGGTGAATTAAATTACATAATTTGGTGTTTTTTTCATTTATCATTATCTGCCAGAATCCTTGGTTTACATGGAGTACTGAGAAAAGGTTTTTCTTTGACATTGTTAACACCAAAACAAATGGGATTTGTGTCCTGCTTTACAACAGTAGCCTTAATGTTCACCCATTATATTGACTGTAATTGCTTCTTAATGACATATAAGCTTTGGATTTGCTTCAGTTTCTACTCTAGTCTGTTTGTGATACCCACAGGTATGTTCCTTGGAACATGTATCTGTGGATTTATAATAGAAATTATTTGTTCATAGGTAGATACTAGGCTATTGGCCCTAGGGCCTATATAAGCCTAGCCAAAAAGGTACCCTGGCTTTTGCCACCCAAGAAAATTATTTCATGTGCCCCTGTTGAGCAGAGCCACAGATGTGATCCCCGGGGTGAATTTCCTATTTCCCATCCAATCATCAAGATTTTTCTTGAAGAGTGCTAATGAGGAGCTTTGTTTGATATAGATAGGTAGTTTGTTCCAGAGTATGGGAAGTCTCTGGGACAGGAATCTATCCCTCCAGCATGTTCTGTTTATTGTGGTGACAAGGTTTAGGTCCCTAGAGTGTGTAGCTCGGAGGGATTGGGATTTTTTAAGTGGAGCATGTTCAACAGCTCTGGGTTTGACATTGTCTATGATATTTCTCCCAGAAAACATCCTTTGAATTTAAATATATTAAATCAACATATTAATCAAAGCTACTATTGCTATGACTCATCACAGTAACCAAGATATCTCTGTAAGTTTAATTTCTCCAAGTCTTTTGGGTTGGTATTTGCTAGCAGGAAATTAGTATTGTTTCAGTCTTTGATATTAACCAAAAGTGCTCTTTGCAGCACCCACAATGTGCCCAGAACTGATTCCTTCTGCAATTCATACAGAGTTACACATATTGGTAGCATATCTAAATCTTCTTCTTTTGGTTTTTCCCAGGTAGGGGTCACCACAGTGGATCACTGTCTGCTCATGATAGGCAGTGGAGTTTTTACAGTGTTGAGTTGCCAGCCCAGCGCCCAATCTTCTATAGAAGGCACACACACACACATGCACTCATGCCTATGGCCAATGTAGTGTTTTCAATCCATCTACAGCATGTCTTTGGGATGTGGGAGGAAACTGGAACACCCGGAGGAAACCAGAATGACTACAGGGAGGACATACAGACTCCGCACAGAAGGCACTCCAGCTGAGGATTGAACCGGAGAACCTCTTGCTGTGAGGTGGCAATGCTAACCGCTGCACCACTGTGGTCGCCCATGGTAGCATATCTAAATAAGACTGTAAATTATTTTTGTGAGACCCATTACTCCTACTGCTATTGGAACTGTCTGGGTATCCTTCTTCCACATTGCCCTTGTTTCTGCCAGCAAATTCTGGTATTTTATGACATTGTGTCTCTCTGTATGTAAGGCACTATAATCACTGGGTGTAGCAATTTCAATGATCAATGCTACTTTTTTTTCATAGACTACTATATATAGTTTTCTTAGATCCATTTTTGAACTGTTGGTAATGAGTGATCCCATGTGATATAAACATCATCATTCTCTATAATGCCTTGTGGTTCATGTTTCCAATGCTTCTGATAAACTAAGTAGGGATGTCATTCTAGATGTATTCTCTTCATGCTTCACACGTTTCACTGTTTGGATCTGATGAGGTCAGGAGATATGCGTGCAGTCCTAAGACTGGAGATCTATACATATAATCAATTTAGAGGAGGCCCATACCTCAGAATGTGTGATATATAATCTGTTATACACTGATTTTTATACATCATTTGATAAGCATGAATCATTTTTTTTTTGTTTTCCTGTCCAACTGATCCAATACCTTTTGGGCCATTCAATCACCCCAAAACTGAAAGTAAGAACAGGAAGACAAATTGGCTTATAACCTGGATTTTGTTCCTAGATGTCAGGGCTGTTTTCAGTATTAATTTTATTCTAAAATATCCTTTACTGAGTTTTGTTCACATTTGTTCATGTTTTATTATGGATCCTTCATCATCAATTCCCAAATATTTATACACTTCCAACTGCTCAAGTTCCTTTATATCACATTCCTGACTCATACTGATATTTTTGTAGTGATGCATCTTTCCTGTTTTGAATGTTGCTTTTGCACATTTATCAAGCCCAAATGACATTCTTATATCATCTGAGAAAGATTTAACCAGTTATAGTTGTGCTTTCAGCTCCTCATCTGATGGACTATACAGTTTTAAATCATCCACAAAAAGAAGATAAGTCTTGACATTTTGCTGTTGTCTGGGAGCCAAATTGTAACCATGGCCTAATCTGTTAAATAGATAGTGTAATGGGTTAAGGGAAAGATAAAAAAGCAGCAGTGACAAAGAGTCGGAATACCCCTTTTTAAATTTTTATCCCTAGTGTGATGATGTGAGGTAGTGCCAGCTATGTAGGACAGAGCAGTGCAGTGCACGTGTAACATATGCCAGCATAGCTGCCTGGAGTTTTGTAAAGAATTTTATGTCATTTGTATGTCAAACTGATTTGTATAGATGATTGTATTAAGAATGTATTTGTAAAGCTGCTTGTGTTAAAAATGTATCAACAGTGGGTCCTCCTGGACAGAAAAGAAATATACATGTATGTCAGACTGTATTGTGGTAACTGCTGAAATGTATATGTGTTAACAGAGGATGCTAGAAGAGAAGGGGTTAAGCTCAGCCTAGCTTACCTTATGAAAAATAGTTTGAAATTAAATTACTTAGTAGAAGCCATCAAGATCATATCTTATGGGTCTGAATGCAGCCAGAGATACAATGTCTGTGAAAACAAGGACTAGGACTCCTGCTCGATTGTTCTTAATGATAAACTAATTGCTACCCTGAAAGCGTGGAAGTGCTGAAATGGTTCTATAGCTTCCAGATGCTGCAACACATAGCAAAGCTGTGTGTGTGTGTGTGTGTGTGTGTGTGTGTGTGTGTGTGTGTGTGTGTGTGTGTGTGTGTGTGTGTGTGTGTGTGTGTATTGTGACACATATGTGCAAGATCCTGGTTCAGCTTCTAGTAAAGGGTGGTAGTGTAGGAACCACAGAGTCAAGTGACCTGATGTGATGCCATTCTGTAATCCAGCACTGAAATGAAGCTTTAATACTAGATGAGATAGAAGTCTCAGGGCAGTCTTCTCAATAAACTTGACATGAAAGACCACTAACCCACATCACCTTGCCTTGCTCTATTATGTAAGTAGGAAACAGTAATTATTTAGATCAGTCAGGAAAATATAGTGAGATTAGTTAAGTATTGTTTTTCTGTATCTGTGTGAATCTTTTCATCTGTGTTATTTTTAATATTTCCTGTGTCTGAAACTCTGGTGTTTATTGCAAATAAATATTCAGTATATTCATGTCCTTTTATTATTTATTATTAAATATATTTAAGCTTTTCATGTGGCTGTTCTTTTAAAGAATATTTTAACCTTTGCGAGTACTTATATTTATTTGGGGACACTGTGGCCGCTTCTGAAAATCTTGCTGTTTGGTCAACATTACCATTGATATTAGTATGAATTTCACTCAGTATAACTGGAATACCCTGTTAAGAGCCTAGAGTAGCTGTCAGTTGGCAGTGGAACTACCTTATAGCCTTGGTAGAGATGGTAGAGTGGGTAATCTGTGCTAGCCTTTCCCAGGTGTGTGTGTGTGTGTGTGTGTGTGTGTGTGTGTGTGTGTGTGTGTGTGTGTGTGTGTGTGTGTGTGTGTGTGTGAAAATCAAATCTCAAAGAGTGTGTGTATCAGCTACTTGGAAGAGGGACACAGAGCTCATTAGTGGGCAGTATGAATTCTTATTTGGAGCCTGGAGAGAGAGAGAGAAAGAGAGAAAGTCCAGCCCCAGGACTGGAGTGTGTTCCCTGTGTGCTCTTAAGGGATATTGTGCTTGGTGCAGAGAGCTGTATCTGAAAATGCTGTATGTGTCTATTTCTCTCAAAGTGAACATTCCCCCACCAGTGTCCTTTGTGAGGATTGAGGCTCCTTGATCACTGGCCCAGAGAAGGGATGCCACATATTGATGAGTAGTGGTGTGGATATTTGAACACCTGTAGCCTGTAGGCAGTTGTCACTGAAGGTGTGTGTACTCTCAGCAGCCACAAGGTAAACATATAGTCTTATTTTTACAACAGTTTTATGTATTTTTGATAGTTTAGTTTAGTCAGAGAAAGCAGCCAAATAATGTCAGCAGGGGATTATAGCAAGCTGACAAAGAACCAGCTGGCCAAGGTGTGAGAAGCCAATGGACTGGTGCATGCCAAACTGACTAAAGGGGATCATAAGATCATAGGAAGTTACCAGGCATATGGCCCTAGGACCCTTACAAGCCTAGTCAAGTTCTACCCTTACTTCCACAATCAGCACCTAATGCTCATGTCCAAGAAGGACACAGGTGGATCCCCTGGAGTGAATTTATGGTTACCCATCCAATCGTCCAGATTGCATCTGAAGAAGGTCAATGAGGTGCTCTGTATGACATGAAGTGGGACTCTGTTCTAAAGGTGTGGTAACCTCTGGGAGACAAATCTGTCTCTCCAGCAGGTTCTATTAATGTCGCATACCAGGTTAAGTCATTAGAGCGAGAAACCCATTTACCATTTGACTTGTGGATAGGAGGCACTGATCAAAAATCTACCAAAACTACAGAGGCCTCCAAAGCAGACACCCAAGCAACTGCCACCTCAAGACATAAGACATGCAACACATAGTTCTCAAAGTCAGTGTGCTAAACAGTCACAGCCCTTAAGGCCAAACACAATGCCAGACACACTTGTTATAGGTGACTCCATAGTCAGACACACTGACGTCCCTCTCACCAGACTGAACAAGGAAAAGATCACAGTTAGCTGCCTGTCAGGCGCTAGAATCCACCACATAACACAAGCACTCAGGTCACTCCACAGCAAGTACAAGTATGACTCAGTCATTGTCCATGCCGGTGTGAACGACCTGAGACGTACCTCCCTGGACTACATGAAAAGAGACATAGAGGAGCTCTCAGATTATGTAGCCCAGGCCGGTATGACCCTGACCCTGAGCAGTATCCTACCCTCACCAAGAATGATGCCACAATACAGAGACAAAATAATCAGCTTTAATAATTGGCTTAATTACTGGTGTCATTCTAAGGGGATCCAATGTCTGTCTGCCTGGGATGACATGCTTGACAAGCCACGCTGCTTCGCAAGGGACAGCTTGCACCTGTCACCCCTGGGCTTCCGGATATTGGCAAAGGCTCTTGCCACCCCCATAGTGCCTTTTTTAGGCAAGGCTCAAATGATAAACCTACCGCCCTAGAAAACAAAAATGGAGAAAACTAAGGGTAATACTGCTCAATGCCAGAAGTCTAAACCTCAAGATGCACGCCCTCGAAGCCCTCCTCAGTATGGAGAACATCGATGTTTGTGCTGTGACTGAAACCTGGTTCAAGGCTCCTGAGAGCACCCCAGCACTATCAGGTTATACCTCATATCATGCCCGTCCCCAAAATCTGAACCGAACCACAAAAGGTGGGGGAGTATCCATATTCATAAAGGATACCCACACCTCCAGGTTAGTGGCAACGCACGAAGCATCGGAGACCATCCAGGTGCAATTAACCATAGGTAAAACTGCCCTACAGTTTGTAACATGCTACAGACCACCTTCTCAAACTCAGGAAACCCACACAGCCTTCCTGAAGACACTGGAGAGTATAAATGTCTCTCCAAACACCATCATATTGGGTGACTTCAACTACCCAAACATAGACTGGGAACATTACTCAAGCCCCAACACCCTAGCCCAAAGGTTCCTTGAGTTCATAAACTCAAATGCTATGGAACAACTAGTCACCATTCCCACAAGAGGAGAAAATATACTAGACCTGATCATCACAAACATGGGGACAAAATGCTCCACACCGGAAGTATATCCCTCATTGGTGAGATCAGACCATAAATTAATCTCACTGGAGATCCACATCCCGCCCCCACCCCCAGCAAAAAAAACCACAGTGAAGAACTTCTCAAAAGCAAACTTCACACTTCTTAAGACTGGAGTGGTATCCTTCAAGGCCCCGAGCCAGTGGAAACCACAACCCACGCTGCTGAAACCCTTACAAATGCCTTCTACGAGCACCTCCAGGAATGTATGGATCAAGCAATCCCTAATAAAATCAAGACCCTTTCCACCAAAGGCAGGCGCCCGGTCTGGTGGACTCCAGCCATAAACAAACTCTACAACAAGAGGAGAAAGCTACTACATGACAGAGCAAAATCCTTAAATGGGAAGGCATCTCTGATCAATACTAGCAAAAACTACGATCACTCATAAAATCATCCAAGGCCAACTTTGAGAGAAAAATCGCTAATGACACAAAAGACAATCATAAAGCCTTCTTTAGCTATGTTAGAAACCTGGGTGGAAACTCCCAGATATGCTCAGAATTGGTCCAAAATGATAAAAAAATCACTGAACCCACAGGCATTGCCAACATACTGGCAGACAGGTTCAGTGCAAATTTCTCCCCTCCCGCGGCCCAAAAGGAGAAATATCTATCCCACCAGAGTCTAGCCTCCCAAACATCTCAGATGCCCAGGTGAGAGCTGCTCTCTCTAAAGCAAAAAACACAGCATCAATGGGACCGGACGGTGTTCCCGGATGTGTGCTACACGAACTCAATGAGGAACTAAACCCACACATAAGGCTGCTGTTTAATCTTAGCCTTACTACAGGATACGCACTCCAAAGAATGGCGACGGCAACTGTGGTCCCACTCCACAAAGGCGGTGCTTCTACGGACCCTGGAAATTACCGCCCCATAAGCTTGACGAGCCTTGTCTGCAAAGCTATGGAGAGGATCATAATGGAACTCATAAATAAAGACATTGGGGACCTACAGACACTGGATCCTACCCAATTTGGCTTTGTCAAGGGCAGATCCTGCCTCTTGAACTTGGTCGACTTTTTCAAAACAGTCACTAAGGCCATTGATGAGGGTAAGGCAGTTCACACAGCCTACCTTGACCTAGCAAAAGCGTCGACACAATACCCCACTCGGGCATCATAGAAAAGCTCACCAGCTTAGATGTAAACCCATATGTCACAAGATGGGTTGCAAACTGGCTCAAGGACAGAACACACAGGGTTAGAGTTGCTGGTGCCATGTCAGACTCTAAGCCGGTCACGAGCGGTGTCCCACAGGGCTCAGTCCTGGGCCCCTCTTGTTCGGCATTTATTTTTCTGAAGTGCATATAAACATAGGGGCATTGTGGTTGACAAAATTTGCAGATGACTGCAAACTGGGCACCATAATTGACACTCCATCAGACACAGACATCCTCCAGAAAGGTCTCATAGAAATGGATAACTGGTGCCAGAGCCATGGCCTTAAGCTAAATGCCAAAAATGTATAGTCATACCCTTTGGGAAAAACAAGGTAACCCCTAATTACCACATAGGTGGTAATCCATTAAACACGGAAGAAGTTATCAGGGACTTGGGGACCCAAGTTGACAGTAACCTCTCTTTTGACACTCACATTGCCAAAGTGGTTAGGAAGACCTTCTACATTGCCCACCTGATCATGAAGGGATTCACATCCAGATCAGGAGAGGTCATTGTACCCCTGTACTCTTCACTTATCAGACCAATGATTGAGTACAACGCCCCATTCGAATGTACCTTACCCGACACCTGCAGCAGTTGGAAAGACCCCAAAAGTTCCTCACCAAAAGGATAAAGGCTCAAACATATGTCATACGATGCCCGACTGAAGAAACTCCAGCTCTATTCAGTCGCATACCATCTGCTCAGAGGTGATCTGTGCCTGACATACAAGGCCATGTCCAACCCGGAATTAATGGACATGCTCCACCTCAAAAATCCAAATCCACCAGAGCCACGAGAGCAAGAGACTTAAACCTCAACACGGATATAAATAGGATGTGCTAGAGGGACAGATTCATCACCCAGAGACTCCCTACACTATGGAACAGAATCCCAGTCCATGTGAGGCAGAGCCCCTCACTGACTCTGTTCAAGAGAAATCTTGACGAGTGGATGGGAGATCGTAGGTTTACCCCGGGAATCATCTCTGTATCACTGCTGGACAGAGGCACAGCAAATTAATGGGTATAGTATTCTCATCCTAAGGGGTGGTGAAAGCCACACACACTCTGGCTAGGCTTATAAATGCCCTAGGGCAGATAGCCTAGTATGAACCTATGAACCTATGAACCTATATGCAGCATTTCCAATAAAGCAGGGTCAGAGATTGCCTTATATGCATGGCAGAGATTGTCTTTGAGTAGTCTGCATGAAACAGAATAAAGTGACAGTGATTTCAGATGATCCACATAGACAGATGCTGAAGACCTTGAATTTTCCTTGTGAGGAACCTTTGGCAGTTGCTTGGAAAGGCACATACCAAAAAGGGCATTGTACTCAATTATAGGCTTGATGAGGGAAGAGTACAGGGAGGTTACAACTTATTTTTTTCTAGAAGCAATGCAATTACTTATGAGATGAGCAACATAGAATGCCCTTCTTACCACTGTGGAGACATGGTGATCAAAGGTAAGATTGCTTTCAACCGTTGTGCCAAGGTCTCTCACCACTGAGTGTGTAGTTAGGGTGTTGCTATTGATGTGGTAGTTATCAGGAACATCACTCTTACTGAAAGGAATGATAATACATTTTTTTGCATTGACTTTAAAGCCATGGCTTTGGCACCAATCATTTGTTTGTGTAAGACCCTCTTGTAGGATGTTGACATAATTTGGAGATTTTATGACCACTCCCAGATTGCAGTCATCAACAAACATTGTCATCCATAGGCCTTTAGTTTTTGATTGTACTTCAAAGAAAGAGATTCCAAACAGTGGAATTCCCAGGACTGATCCCCGTGGAACAACATTGGTTACAGGTCTGCTGTTGGAGGTGGATTCCCTTGTTTTGACTATATGTGTTCTATCAGTGAGCCACTTAGTCACCCATCTAGTGATATAAGGGTTGATACCTAGCTGGGTGGGCTTGTCAATGATGCCTGAGTGGGGGGATAGTGTCAAAAGCCTTGGCTAAGTCTAGGTAGGCTGTATGCACAGATTTCCCCTCATCCAGGGCCTTGGTGACTGTTTTGAAGAAGTCCACCAGATTTAACAGGTATGATCTCCCTTTGAAAATCCAAACTGAGTAGGATCAAGTGTTTGGAGATTACCTATATCTTTGTTGATAAGGTTCATGATGATTTGCTCCATGGCCATGCAGATAAGGCTAGTCAGGCTAATAGGTCTATAGTTTCCTGGGTCAGTGGAAGCACCATCTTTGTGGAAAGGAATAATGGTGGCCATTTTCAATTCAGCTGGGATGAAGCCGGTGCTTAGACTATGATTGAAAAGAGTACCCAATGGTGTTGCTAATTCTTGTTGGAGCCCATGTAAGATGCAGCCTGGGATGTTATCTGGTCCCATAGATGCTGTGTTTTTGGCCTTAGAGAGGACATTTATGACCTGTGCTTTAGAGATACAAGGTAGATGTCAGGTGGTAGGGATGTCATTGGGTATGTGTGACAGGGACAGGGGAGTCAGGTTTTCACAGAACCTGCCAGCCAACAAGTTAGCTATGTCCACAGGCTCAGAATATATGGTATCATTAACTACCAGTTCAGCATAAATCTGGGCCTTTCCTTTTAAGGCATGGATGTAACCAAAGAATGCCTTATGGTTGCTTTTAGTTGAGGGGGCTAATTTGGATTTGTAGTTTGCTTTGGAGGACTTCACAAGAAGTCTTATTTGCTTGTTTAAGCTGAGGAGGGAGTGCTTCCAGTTTAAGGCTCACTCCTGTTTACTCTTAGACAGCAATTTCTTCCTCTTGTTGTAAAGTCTTTTAATGGCAGTTGACCACCAGGCAGATTTACTCTTCCTTGAGGAGCTTGTTTTGGTCCTATCAGGTATGGCTGAGTCAATGCAATTATACAGGTTTTTGTATAAAGCATTGGTGTAGAACTCAGCATAGTTGCCAATTCCATCTGGAGGGATGCAGTGATGCTATTTATACCATCCTGTAAGAGGTTGTAATCTGCTTTGGAGAAGTTTTTTAGTTTAATTGCTGCTGGGTGGATCAGGTGTGATAGTTACTTCAAATGAGACTGATTTGTGGTCAGAACTCACCAGAGAAGACATCACAGTGGGGGTGCTACAGTGGTCCTCCATATTGGTAAGCACCAGATCCAGGATGTTGGTACCCCTTGTGGGGGTGTCAACCAGCTGGTCCAGGGAACCGGATTTAACAAAGTCAAGGAACCTTTGTGCAAGTGAGTTTGAACATGAGTAATTTACCCAGTCAATGGATGGGTAGTTAAAATTGCCCCAAACCATGGTGTTCAGATGTATCTTGATAGATTCAAGTAGATCCAAATAGGCAGAGTTGGTGTCCTGATTCATGGGGGGGGGGGGGTCGTGTAGCTGGCAATGACTTGAATAGGTGTACTTCCAATGGGTAACTGCACCTGAAGTATCTCCAGGGAATCATACTGTTTAACCAATCTGGAGGTGAATTTATCTTTAATGAATATTGATAGCCTCCATTAGTATTCACACCTTCAGTTTGTGGTCTAAACATGTGGAAGAAGGTGTAACCTGGTATGGCTGAGGTGCTCTCCACAGCCTTGACCCACATCTCCATGACTACACAAATGTCTGCATCTTCCAAGGTGAAGACTGTTTCCAGTGAGTGCAGTTTCATGTTAAGACTCCTAGCATTTAGCAGCATAACTTTGAGGCTGAGTTTTTACGTCAGGAATTTTGTCCATGAGAAACTGCCTAAAAAGGCACAATGGGGGTGGCAAGAGCCTTTGCCAGTAACCAAAATCCCAGGGGTGACAGATGAAGACCATCTCTGGCAAAGCATTGAGGTCTGTTGAGCATGTCATCCCAGGCTGACAGATAGTGGATCCCCTTAGAATGACTCCAGAAGTTAAGCCAATTACTGAAGTCAGTCATTTTCTGTTTGTAGTGAGGCATCATCTTAGGTGAAGGTAAAATGTAGCTTAAGGCTTGGGACATGCCTGCCTGAGACACATAATCCGAGAGCTCAGAGGAAATTATTTTAGTGTGTGTGTGTGTGTGTGTGTGTGTGTGTGTGTGTGTGTGTGTGTGTGTGTGTGTGTGTGTGTGTGTGTGTGTGTGTGTGTGTGTGTGTGTGTGTGTGTGTGTGTGTGTGTGTGTGTGTGTGTGTGTATGTGTGTGTGTGAAAATAAAATCTCAGAGTGTGTGTGTCAGCTACTTGGAATCAGATGAGAAGCCACACTGACTACTAAGGAACTCTGTGTCCCTACACAGAGCTCCTTAGTGGTCAGTGTGGATTCTTATTTAGGGCCAGGACAGAAAGAGAGAGAGAGAGAAAGTCCAGCCCTAGGACTAGAGTGTGTTCCCTGTGTGCTCTTAAGGAAAATTGTGCTTGGTGCAGAGAACTGCATCTGAAAATACTGTCCCCCGAATTCAATATCCTTCCATGCAGGGCTAGCTTAGTCCTGCACTGAAGCGGCTGCTTAGGAGCAGGACAGCAGCACTCCATGCATATTAGTGAAGGTGCGCTGCCTGAGCTCCTAATCTTACATGGAGTGTGTAAGAGTGCAGGGGGCATGTCTGAGAGCAGAGCTCTCAGAATATATACACCCCAGCAATGAAGAACAGCAAAGAAGTCATAAAAGAATGAGCGAGACCGCTCATAGGTGTACGCATACCCCCAGCAACATCCTCCCACGTGTACAAGAGCAATAGTTAAAACTACAAACATAAAGGTGTTTTTTATTTTTTATGAAACATTAAATTTAACCGTAGGTGCGTGGGTTTGCCCATCACTTAGCTGTGATTAATGCAGCTTAAATGGGAGTAGAGGATAGAAAGCAAGATATATGCAAATGAAGCAGTACAGCAGTAGTGTAGTGGGCAGAGCATTCGCCTTACGAGCAGTCATCCCCGGTTTGAGTCCCACTGCAGTACATTCCATTTTCCATGTTAAATCACTTTATGAGCAATATTTTTAGTTGGATAACCTACTAAATAACATACATTTGTGAATTAGAGTACTGCATTAAATGCAGATGTGAGGTGTCAGTGTCATAATGTTGCAAAATCCACAGATAATACATGTGCCCCATACAGTATATGTACACAGGAATTAATGATACAAATGGAAGGTAAAATGTGTAATGAATGATAACTCCATACAGCTTCCAAATCCCCCACCTTCCCAAGAACCATTAGACATTACTGTCTAAATTAGTGCAGTGGTAAGCAGGAGTAAGCACTAGTAAGCAAGTGTAAGCACTATTAAGCAGTAGTAAGTGGGAGTAAGCATATGTAAGCACTAGTACGCTGGTTTAAGCCCGTTTGCATGGGGGTAAGCAATGTGCACACAGGTTAAACAATACTGAAGCTAATTCTCTGTAAGCATATTTAACCAGACGTTAGCATTGCTCACCCTCGCAAACCCGCTTACAAGTGCTTAAAAGTGCATTGATCACTCTGTATCCAACAGCTACTGCTCTGCCCAGCAACAAAACAAATAGCCTTTGCAGGTCTTGAACCCAGGACCCTATATACTATAGTCACAGTAGTTAACCACTAAACCATCACAGCAATACATCGATTGAGGTATCACCAAACAAATCCTCACTATAGTAAAATCAAACTGAACATGTGAAAGGAATCTATATACAGTCTTATGTTCTATAACCTACTCCATAACATAAATATGTGAACTGGAGTACTGAAGTAAGCCCAGATGTGAGGTGTAATTGTAATAGAGTGTTGAAGTCCCCTATTAAACACAAGGACCCCATACAGTGTACGTACACATGAATCATGGATACCAGACATATATATATGTAATGAATAATAAATCAATGCCAAAAAGTAAATATAATGCAAAGTAAATATTACAACAACAACAACAACAACAACAAATATTAAACAGCACTAAGCATTGCACAGGCCAGCTTGGTAGGTGTAAGCAATGTGTAGGCCAGCTAATTCAATTTGCCCAGTGGTATACCCCTTTAAACAATGCCAGTCTTAGATAAGCAGGTTTGCCCATAGCCTAGCCTTTTCAAAACCATCCAATCATGGCAAAGTGTGGGAAATCAGCCCTATTTAAACCCAACAGGTGGGAATACATATGATAACTGGTTGTAGCTTCCCCTTGCAGGCACCATGTCTGGAATGGGAGAGGGAGTGCGCTTTCGCTCGCAGAGCTGGGGCATCCAGGAGTCCAGAGTCATGGCAGGACTCCTTGTCAAAGACCATGAGCAGAGACTGCTAAAAGGCCAGTACCAGAGTTCCCAATGTAAAGCGGAAGCCTGGGACCGTCTCACCCGTGACCTCACCAGTAGCATACCCAAACTGGTGAGCAGGTCATGCATCACTATGCCAACCTGAAGTGGTGAAAGGGGATCTCTTGGATCAGTGGATCCAAGAAGCTAGGATGACAGGGGAGGTCCCAGTAGTGTGTAAGTATCACTCCACTACCTGTTTAATAATTGTCAGCTCATGTATATTATGGATAGGTATGGCTAAATATTCCTCTTATGTCCTTCACAGTGGTAAGTGAGTGGGCTGTGAACCAGGAGACCCATGGCTGTCGCCTGGAGAGGTTACGACACAAGGCAGATTAGTAATACTCTTGCATGTACTGTCATAGGAACTAAATCTAACTGTATTAGTAAGTCTATTGCCTGTATAAAACCTGTATTGCTTAAGGCAAGTACTGCATACACCAGAGAATATGGCAGGAAGAGTCTCATATAGGTTGTATGTAAATAAAAGCATAATAGCTTGACAATGAAGGTCTAACTGCTGGACTGCATGTGTTTACTCTGGTATCATATGGTAATGTAGATTTGCAATCACTTAATAGTACTGTTGTATTAAGCACTGTTACCCACACTATGCAACATAAATAAAAAATGTGTAGGAATGTCTGTATATGACTAGTGTAATCCCAAGAGGTCAGCTTGTACAACTGGGAGAGACATATACAGAAAACAGTGAAACGATGGACAACAAAATCCAAACAGCACACACAACTGAGATGTGAACTGCTGTGTTTGTAGCACACACAGCTATAGTTCAAATCCTGGGAATGGTAGTTGTCTGCATACAGAATCATACCCCACAACTGTACAGATATGTCCAGAATGTCCAGTAAATTGGCCCATATCTGCTGGCTGTCACTGTGTCCCTCTGCGAAATCAGTGGGATGATCCCAAACATATAGGCTGCAAACAAGAAATACAACTGAATGTCACACATCTATGAAAACAAACCTGTCACTCTAGCAACTCCCCAAATTGTTATGAGAGTAATAAGCCAAGTATGTCCCATCTACATCCCCATGTGGTCAAGCTGTGATCAGAATGTGTATAGTAACAGAGTGAGATGTAAGTGCATAATACTAATGTAAAACTGGTACTTTGTGTGTCAACAGTCAGGTAGTGCTAACAAACATTGCTCCCACAGATCCGTCAGATACGAACACTGTTCCCAGAAATAAAAGGGTGATACCCTGTACTGGTACTGTTTACTTTGGCATTGTATGGCATTGTTAGTGTCGCAGTTGCTCAGGATAATAAGGTATTACTCATCACTGTCACCCACACTCTGCTACATAATATAACTGTCTAGGAAATCCTGTATAAGAGTGATGTTATACAAGGTCAGAATGTGAAACCACAGGAGAATTATATACAGAAATCAGATAAGAGATATATAGCAATATCCATATAGCACACACAACTGTGATGGGCAGTGTTTTAGTGTAGACACAGCCATGGTCTGAATCCTGGGAGTGGAAGTAGGCTGCACAGAGAATCATACCCCACAAATGTACAGATATGTCCAGAATGTCCAGTATATTGGCCCGTATCTGCTGCCTGTCACCCTGTCCCCCTGGAAAATCAGTGGGGTGATCCCAGATGTTTAAGCAGACAGGAAATACAACTGATTGTCACACATCTATAAAAACAAACCTGTCACACTAGCAACTCCCTAAAATGTTATGGGAGTATTAGGCCAACTATGTCCCATCTACACCCCCATGTTGTCAAGCTGTGACCAGAGTGTGTACAGTAACAGAGTGAGATGTAAGTGCATAATACTAATGTGAAATCTACTACTTTGTGAGGCAACATACAGGTAGTGCTAACAAACATTGCTCCCACAGGTCCGTCAGATATGAACACTGTGCCTAGAAATAAAAGATTGATACCCTGTACTGGTACTGCTTACTCTGGTATTGTATGGCATTGTGAGTGTTGCAGTTGCTTTGAATAATAAGGTATCACTGATCACTGTCACCCACACTGTGCTACATAATATAGCTGTCTTGGAAATCCTGTATAAGAGTGTTGTAAGTCACTAAAGGTTGAAGAGGGAGATAGTCTACATATGTCCTGGTTCACCTGCATGTGGCCAAGACATGGCCAGAGTCTGTGCAAAAAGAGATAGACAGGTAAGTGCATAAAATCAACCTGGAATCTGAGAGTATGTGTAGAAACAGCATTAACAAACTATTCCTCCACAGGTATACCAGATAAGAAGTGAATACTGCAGGTAAAGCCAGTTCATGCATATAGTTGTCGACAGCCATATCACTGTCCAAACTAAGGCAATAGGGTAGTGTAGTAATACTTGTAATGTACAGATAACAGCACTGACTAGGAAAGTAATGCAAACTACAGGAATATACTAGTTGTTAATTGACATCTTTCTCCCCCCACCATATCTCCAACAATACACTAAACACCCACCTCATTTGGTATGTGATGACATCACTGTAATGTTGGAACATATGTCCTATTGTTTGATAATTATTTAAACCTATTTCTATGCATGTGCTATGTTGAAATACTCCAACATTGGTGGCATGTTGCCACCAATGTACCTGCATGCTGTTATTATTACCACTGTGGTCCCATATATGCATGTGTTCTGTTTGCTATGCAACTGTTCCATATCTGGTGTCTGGGTTAATGGGAATATCTATGCATGCTGTTATATCTAATCTTGGAATGTGTTGACTATTACTAACCCACATATGTTGATAAACCATAAACACCATAGCACGTATGGGAATGCAGGTCCCATTGGACCCACATGTTCCACTTCAGCTGGCCATGGCACCGGGCACCAGCAAGTCTGGGGCCCAACCCGGGACCTCCTTGTCCATTGGTCCTGCACCACCTTCAGGTGGAACCACCTCAGGGGATGGGGCTCACCCCCCACTGGGAGCGGGCA